>NW_015152320.1:33778-35212 GCF_000732505.1 Cyprinodon variegatus
CAGGTTGAAAAGGCAGAGTATCCATCCATCCATCCATCCATCCATCCATCCATCCATCCATCCATCCATCCATCCATCCATCCATCCAGATTTCTCCCTTTCATTTGATCGTTCATGCTCTCCATAGTTTTCCTGTGGCGCGAGCACAGGATGACTGTTACGCGCCTTTAGCAAGCATGCACGTTTCCTGTCGCTTGCTCGCGCGAAACCGTATCTGATGGGGAAACGCAGCTCGAACGCAGCTCGATGTAACACCGGTATTTCCATCTGGAAAACGCTGTTTTGCTGCTGGAGTCATCATCACTCTCCATCTCTCTGTGTGTTAATACCCGCCAGCAGAAACACCCACCTACCCAACTGACAGATGGAATCTCACTATACATCAGCCATTCTCATCCTCCCCTCTCTCATGACAATACACGCACGAGTCCTATCATGGAAAAAAGGTTAATTGTGCGACCTGAGTAACGCGCGGTAACGGGGTGTCTGCAATGGTAACTGCGTTATAGTTACAGTAAAAGTAATTAGTTAGATTACTCGTTACTAAAACAAGGTAACGGCGTTAGTAACGCCGTGACTTTCAACGCCGTTAGTCCCATCACTGTTAATAGGTTAGATAATAATAATGATCATTCAAATTAGGAGAATAAGACGGCATCTTTAAGTAGATTTTTGTATGAAAAAGGTGAAGGTGCTCTAATCAAGTCAAGAATCCTGTCTATTAAAGACATAGATGCAACCACTCATTTCTTTTTTTTAGGTTGGAGAAAAAGGTCAGGCAACACAACCACATGATGCACCTCAGGAACTCCAATGGAATTCTGACCACTGCCCTTTCAGAGATGATGAAGGTGGCAATAGACTTCTACAGCAGCCTTCACAGTGCTGATGATTGTGACTCTAACTGCCTAAATGAGATACTGGAAGGACTTCCTTGGTTAGGAGAAGCATCTTCAGCCTCACTGGAGTCAGTCATTAATTTCAAATGTCTGAAGCGGTGAATCAGCTCAGCTGTAGTCGGTCTCCAGGCATTGATGGACTTCCTACGGAGTTCTATAAGATATTTTATTTGGAAAAGATTTAATTAAAGTTTTTCATGGATGTTTGGACCCTGGGACTTCACCAACGAGCTGCAGGAGGTCAGCACGGACTTTGCTGCCAAAGAAAGGAGATTTGGGTTTCCTATAGAACTGGTGGCCTGTTTCATTACTGTCTACAGACTATAGAATTGTGGCAAAAGTTTTGGTGAATAGACTTAAAGAATGTATGGACATGAGCGTACATGTCAGTAGGACTGTGAGGGACCGAGCCAGCCAAGTATGAGGACACAGTGGTGATTGTCAAGAAACTGAGTTTTATTTTCCCAAAGTAACCAAACAAAGGTTTCAGGGCCCTTAAAACCTCAAACTAACTGAACAAACAAAAATCACCTGA
>NW_015152320.1:39851-42017 GCF_000732505.1 Cyprinodon variegatus
AATCCACATGTAACACATGTTTAGATATATTTGGTTAAATAGGCACTGACTTAGTTGCTGGTAAGTTTAAATGCAAACCTTTTCAAAGTGGAACAAAGTCCCAATTCCACAGTCATCAGAGCCAGTGATGCTCTAAACATTGATAAACAGCATCTGGTGCGCGTTGTGCTTCTAAGATTTGTATTAATGTAGGAAGAAATGCTGCTGTTCTCTTTACACAAAATGCACACTGATGCACATTAAGCATAAAAAAGGAGCATGCATATTTTTGCAAAGGACCAATGACATCAGACAAATGAAACTGAAGACCAATAGTGTCCCTACCAAAGTTGAAATCAAAGCTACGCTCTTGGGTCAACTGGTCAAAATGTGAGGGACTTCTACTGGGACAGTGGAGAGATAAAGAGCTGCCAATCCTACCAGCCGGGCTGCAGTGGGGTCCAGAAGGAATTGAGGTATTAGGTGTGTTTCTGGGAAATTACAACTTTCAAGAAAAAAACTGGGAGGGTCTAGTTGAGAAAAGAAGTGCCAGATTGTCTAGATGGAAATGGGCCGGCCCCAGTTGTCCTACAGGGGAAGGACTTTGGTTGCCAACAATCTGGCTGCATCTATGCTCTGGCACTGTGCCACAGTTGTAGTTCCTACAGACAAATTTATAAAAGAGATACAGAAGAGAATGGTGGGTTTTTTTCTGTGATGGATAGCATTGTATTAAATCGGCAGTGCTGTTTTTACCTGTGTCAGAAGGGGGTCAGGGGCTGATTGACCTCAGGAGTCACCTAACAGCTTTTCAGCTTCAGGCGGCACAACGTTTTCTCTATGGAGCGCAGAAAACCTGGACTGCAACAGCATCCTTGTTGCTTTGCAGGGTGAGGAACCTGGCTTATGATAAGTAACTGTTTCTCTTGGAGCTGGATGGTTTGGATGAAACACCGACTTCCAGTTTTTACCAGCCGGTTCTGTATGACTGGAGAACATTTTTAAAAATTAATAGAAATTGCTCTCAGTTATACAGGACTGTGGGTGAAGAACCTTTGTTCTCTAACCTGGCCATAGAGAGCAGGATTCTCAACTCTCACAGAGTTCAAAGGATTCTTACAGCAGCAGGGCTGATTAAGCTGGCAGAACTGAGGTAAGGTCAGGGAAAAAGTGCTGCAAGGCTGTGGCAAGACACTGGAACTAAGTCTCTGCGCCTCGTGGATAAACTGGTGTAGCAGGCGAAGAACAAATTTCCTGGTTCTTTCAGGAGAGCATTAGAGGCAGAGGAACATACAGAAGGATTTCCTAAGTTGTTCATTTGTGCTGCAGTGGAGGAGCAGGAGGAAGCAGACGGACTTCTATTTTCCCTTAGAACACCTGAGCTGAGGGAGTTCTCTGAATTCTCAAAAAAGAGTTTGTATGCTGTGTCCATGGAGGTCCTGAACAGGTCAGAGAGTCGAGGTCGTTTGATGTGTTGGCACCAGGTTAATCCCTCAGGAGCAGCTGGAGGTCTCCGTACAAACCTCCCATAGAGAAACGCAGTGCGGATCTCCAATGGAGGATGGTGCACTGGGCCGTGGCCACGAACAGATATGTGGCACGTATTGATCATAGATCAGGGAGTCAGTGTGCCTTTTTGAGGCTGAGGAAACGCTACAGCAGGGGTCTCCAACCTTTTTAAAGCTGAGGGTCACTTTAAGGGCACTGAGTCATAGGAAGAGCTACCAATACTGATCCATGAACTGCAGGGGTCAGCGCTCACATAAACTTTGTACATTATAAACATTAATATATAACATATTTAGACACTGTCATTTTAAAATGCTCTATAAATGATTAAAAAAGAAGAGCAATAGAATAAAATAAAATTTAAAACAGCCCACTGGAGACTTCTATTTTCAGAAGACTCTGAGGGCACCCCATGTGGTCCTTGAGGGCCCCTTGGTGCCCACGGGGACCACGTTGGTGACCCCTGCGCTACAGCATCTCTGGATTGGATGTCCCAAACTAGCTCCTCTCTTCCTTTTGTTAATACAGTGCATGGCTGGTTTAGGACACAGTTTTAATGATGAACTGTTTATACACATTACCCAGGCAACAGGCCCCTAATGCTCCAGCATCAGATCCTCTTCTACCAGGGTAAAAATCCCCTTTGGATCCTATCAAGTCTGACATCACTGCTGCCAA
>NW_015152320.1:43331-44590 GCF_000732505.1 Cyprinodon variegatus
TGGAGCTACTTTGCAACATTAATTAGCTTGTAGCTGACTAACTCTGAGACTGACACACACTTATATATGTCCCAAATCTTCATCCGAGACTCCTCTATTTGGGGCCCCATGAAAGACATTGATATTGGGCCCTCAACTTTTATGCTGGCCATGAGAACTTATTTTTCATTAATCTGTGTGTGCAGAAACAAAACATTTATCTTTTATGTGGCTGCTTGATGCTGCTCATGAGAATTATCAAGATTTATAGATGTTTTTAATTGTTGTCATTTAATCTGAATATAAAAATCTAACTACACTGTTTTAATATTGACACAGATTTTATTTAATGTAAATATCCTGCTAAACACCTACTAACATTTAACTGATGTTAAACCTCTATGGTGTTTTCCTGTTGCCTTGTGTGGCTGGCAAAGGCAAATTCTCAGCTCTGTGAGATTTTTGGCTTAGTTGTTTGGCCTTTTTGTTATTTACAGAAGCACAATAGGCTCAATAAATGCTGGATTAATCCTGTTTTTTTTCTTGCAAATAAAAAAACAATCAACAAAATAATAAAACATGCAATCAGGCTCCATTTCAGAAATGATTCCCATCCAACATTGAGGAAGAATAACTACGTAGTTGTATCCAGCAGATATCTGAAATATTTGGTTAAGAAACCTTTCTGGCGGGAAAACTGGGTGCTGGTATCGGACGCCTTCTCCCTCTCCCCTCTTTCTCCTTCCTTTCTCTTCCTTGTTCAAACCCAGACTTTGGGGCGCTGCATTTTTCATCCACAGACATTTTTACCAAACTGCTGCTTATTTACACATTTTCTTGTAAATTTTTTTTGTTGTTGTTGTCACTGCGTCAAATGACGTGCACGTGGCATTTAAGCCCCCGCACGAACGAACTGCCGATAACAGGCGGCGAGACCTGACACGATGCCACCAGGATGCGAGGCCCAAAAATGAAAAGCAATTTTACAGGAGGTGGTTAATATATTCATGCTTTGTTTCAACGTTTACTGCCAAAAAATGAGGGATAACATGAAGATTATTTATTTTACTGCTTAATTTTCAAATCTTTTCTTCTGCTTTTTCCCCCCAGTCAAGGGCCCTTAGAGTCATCCTAACTTTCCCCCCATTCAGCGCCCCTGGGTATTAGCAATTATATTGTTTTAATGCTACAGTGTGTAATAATTACAGGGATATACAGTCAGAAATGTAATATATTATACATAACTATGTTATTTATCATCATCTACGAGCTCAGCCTCT
>NW_015152320.1:47333-50062 GCF_000732505.1 Cyprinodon variegatus
ATTTTAGAAAGAAAGAAAAAAAATTATACTAGTAAGAATTTTATATATCTAGAAATGTTAAAACACATTTTAAGGGGCCATTCTGACATTTATCATCTTGATTGAAAATGTATTTATGATATCTGAAAAAATATTCTTCATAATTAAAATAGTACAAATCCTGACCAGTAACATTAGTAATATGGAGATCTGAAACTAATTTCTAGGCATTCAAAATGTTTGTTATTTTGATTGAAATGGTCATTCAGATAAATAAGTTTTTTTTCCCAAGATATCAGGAACACATTTTCAGTAAAACTAGTACATATCAAAAGAGCTTGCTATAGCTGTTCTTACTGTGAAAATAATAGGGGATTATTTCTTCAATGGTAGTAGATCAATGTATCTATTTAGGTGAAATCTTCTGGCAGCAGGTAAGGATGAAGAATAAAAACGTTCTAATATAAAGAACCTGTTGGTCGTCTCATGGGTTCCTACTCATGATGATTCAGTCTTTTACACAGTTAAGTGTCTGAAGACTAATGGCCGTTGTAAGCGGCTATCAGTCCCATAGAATGCCCTCCGATTGTCCCAGTAGGTTGTTATCGAGTGAATCCTTAATCCTAACCCTAAAATCATTCCTTTTTTCCCCCGTGGACTTAAATCTTTTTATGTATAATCTGAAAATAATTTCAGTAGTTCTAGATGGACTATAAATATGACTAAATTAAAATGAAATGATCCGCATCTCACTCATATTAAACAAACCAAAAACATGTAATCTCATGCCCTGTCAACACAGTTGTAGAACCCTCTCCTTATAAATATTTAATTCTGTAAAAAAAAAAAAAAAGCACTCATCATTCTTTAATAAGAAATCTAGACTAAAATGTAAGGTGTCGACGGACCTAGAGAATTTTATCTATATAAATTTATTTATTTATTTTTTTTTAAGCACAAAACTACAACAAATCTGACCATTTCAGGAAATAAAACAGCGTGATTGGCTGTGAGAAGAGCAGAGACGGGGAACACAGGTTGAATATACTCTCTTTGTGAACCGGAAAAGTCAGACTTTCCCTGTTTTCAGGTTTAGACAACTTGGAGTTTTCATTAAACCTGCTTCATGAAACGGACCCCTGATTATGATAATCAGATAATGAAAGCCAGACAAGACACTGAATTAGCAAAACTCTGATAATTTGCAGCTGACCTCTTTAAAAAAATCCTCTAAAAACATCAGCAAAACTGGGCACAGCACATTAAATCTGTCTTCCCTTTGTCCATCAATGTCCAACTCATTGGTGGAATATCTAACATCCCAATGGACGTTAGCCGTTTGCAGACAGGTGAGCATGAAACTTTTAAAAGTTTACAAAAACTCTTAGAAGGCCTGATAACTATAGGATTATTTTGGAGGTTTTTTTGTTCTTTGGTAGAATACTGTAAGAAATTGATGCTTCATGAGGCGTCACGAAGCGTTTTGACACGTGCAAACAGTATTTATATTGCGTTTATAGTGTCACTGAATACTGACACCTGCTGGACAATTCAAATTCCTACAGGCAGCCTCTCTCACACACTAAACTGACACTGATTTTAATGACCTTAACATGACTTAAGCCATTGTTTGCTATAATGTATTATTTCATATCTAGTTTGAATTGCAAATATGTTTTACATTTTTAGATGCATTCCATAAAAGTGAACATGCAAATGGAAAATTTAAGTAAACATGAATAAGGGTGTAGGTGGACTATTTATTGTTCAACAGAACCGATGAGCAGTTTGTGAATTTTAAACAGAGAAACTAGAGTTTTCCGTTTCACAGAGAGACTTTCCTCAACCTGTTTCAGTAGCCGTAGTAACATAAATTAACAATTAACCCAGAGCTAACCTGGTGTGTAGCAAGTTTTATTAAGTAAACTCAGGCTACGTTCACACTGCAGGCCTTGATGCTGAATTCCGATTTTTTGCAAAATCCGATTTTTTTTTTTGCGTTGCCGTTCATATTTCCAAATATATGCGACTTGTATGTGATCTCCTGTGTAAACAGCAGTCATACAACGCAAGTGTCCCGCATGCGCAGTAGAGGACGCAATGACGTCACAGGCCAGGGTGCTCCATGTTTACGGGGGTGTAGTGCCGGCGCGCATCTAGCGATCTTTTCCAATAAAAACTATCTTTTCAATATGTTTAAACATAAATACTGCTCTCCACATCATCATCTGCCATGGTTGTTCTTTTTCTTGCCGCTTCTGCATAGCAACACGCAGAATAGTGACCTTTGTCAGGTATTAATGACGGCCATTCACACACAGGTCGCATTTGAAAAGATCCGATTAGCATCGGATTCAGAACCACATAGCCAAGTGGCATGGGTCTGACTGGAAAAAATCGGATTTGTGTTGTTCAGACTGCAATGAAACGATCAGATACATGTCGCATATGGGCGATATCAGATTGTCCTCTCTGTCCGCTCTCCTTACAGCCAATCAAGTCGTTTTATTTTCGGATTTAGTCAGAGCAAGCAAGTTTGATTGTGGCCGGTTTGTCAGAAGCATCTTGCTAACCAGTTAGCAATGTAGCGCTAGTAGGTTCCCAATGGAAAATTACAGTGGGACGAGGTAGCACTTAGAAACGACACCGTCAAGGAACGCTATGGACAGCGGAAACATGCAAGAGGACAGTTTTGTGTTTGAGGTCATGGATGAGTCTCCTCCGTCATACATTTGTTATTTAGAGGAGGA
>NW_015152320.1:51612-54036 GCF_000732505.1 Cyprinodon variegatus
TTTCTCCACATGTCAAACATGGGAAAGCTTCCTCTCCTGTATCTTCATTCTCGTGCTTCAGAAGAAGCTGCTCACTAATGGGGACCTCAATGATTTCCTCTTTTGTCCAGGGATCTTCTGGCTCCATTTGCTCTTCTTTTATCCGCACGGGTTCTGCTTCCTCTTCATCCAAACTGGAATTCTTCTCCTGCTCATAGAGCTGCTGGTCAGAGAAATCCTCCTCTTTTCCAACATAATCCTGCAGGCGGTCTGAAAGAAAAACACAGCAGAAAGACTTTCTATTCTAGGTTAAAGAAAGGACATCTCACTTTAATCATCCATTTGTTGATCAATCTACATACAAACACACTGGAACTAAATCTCCCAGCATGCACTGCAGCTATAAGATTACAATCACAGGTTTGGACCTTCTCGGGTACTAGATATTGCATCAGCCAGACTTTATACTTTTTTTTCTCACATATTTTCAAATAAATCTGCTGTGTGCTTGTCAACTACTTGCAACCTTTAGCTATCATGTAAGGCGACCTCCTCAAAGGTTTGAGAAATAAGGCGCTCTTCCTTCTTCGCTCATGGTTATGATTGGTCTGCTACCCTTTATATGTGCATGATTCAATTCAAGTTCAAGTTGATAACCACCTTTATGGGACCGCTAGTAACTATCTCCACTGTTGTGGATTGGTTAAACTGATTTGGCTGGAAGTAATACCAGTAGGTTGAGCTTGCTTCGTGGTATGGGCCTCAGTTCAATCTTTTCCCTCCCCAATTTATTTTTACTTCATTCTGAAACCAAGAGTAAAAACTAATCTACTCTACATTCTTTCAGATCTTCTGAAACAAACAAAGCGTGACTGTTTTAGTCTGAAGGCTTTTAGATATCATCCAGAATGACAATAGAAAAATAAAGCCACTTGATCCTTTAAAACCTCCTATTTCTCGTGGCTTTTTAACATCTCAGTCGGGTTTCAATGATTACTCTGCATTTTCTGATCTTTGTTGCATCTTGAGATCTATTAGGATCTTTCTCTGATGACTCTGAGGCTCTGAAACATCAGTTCTGCACAATGGAAAGGTTTTATCGGTTGGCAGGGATTATTGAAACAAACTGCAATAAAATGTATGGGTTTTCAATCAGAGCGAATATTAGAATAATTTGTAGTTCTTAAAATTGAGCATGGATTGTTTATTTCCAGGTTCTATGAAGGAGTCCTGAAGCCACAGAAACATCTGCATATTCCAGCTGCCACCACCAGCTGATCTAAATCACCCACTATAATGTGGCCCGGAGGTTAAAAAACGCCTCTAGGGCTCTTTATTGAAGTTTCACAAAGCAGATAATTAAGCATTTTTTTCTTCGGATAAACTTTACATGCACAAGTCCACTCTCACAAACAACTACAGGTGCTTGGCTCCAGGTACTTAGAGATTCACTTCCATACAGAAAGACATATTTTTATCTTCAGCTACCACAGAGTACATGTCAGATTAAATAATACTACTTATATTTCAGCAATAGTATCTAGGTGTTACTTTATTGTATATCTTGCACCATGTCTGTTGGTTGTGCTGTTCTTTTTACATCTCTTTACAAAATTATATAGCCTCTCTCTCTCTCTATACATCTCTATAGATGTATATCTAGATATAGATATACATCTATAGATATACGTCTATAGATCTAGATCTATAGGTATGTACAGCTACAGATATGTACAGCTACAGATATACATCTATAGATATGTACATCTATAGATATGTACATCTATAGATATATACATCTATAGATATATACATCTATAGATCTAGATACACATGTACAGTGAGAGATATGTGAATGTGTATTTGTGCATAACCAATTATAAAAACTTAAATACACTCAACTATTTGTTTGTTCTCGGCAAAAAACACAAAACTGGTGAAATGTGTTCAATATTCAGCGAGTTAATCTTGATTTAAATTGATTCTGTGCCTGCTCCAAACATGTCACTGAGCAGAGCTCTCGACCGCCCCAAGATGGCGACAACAAATCACGTCAGCGCCCATAGATGGATGCGGGGTCTACTTTTAAATTGTGTCTATGCCCCCCAGTGCTGTACATATGCGAGCTGACCGTGGTAAGATGGCGTCCATTTGCGCAAGTTCGACTCCATTGCTACACAGCAAAGATCAGTCATATAATTATAAAAATTTCAACCAGAAGTTAGCAGCTTAGCAACCTGATCTCTTCTGATCAGTCAGGGAATCGTTTCTATCAGCTGTTTCCTACCTATCTGGTGTGAGATGATCTGGGGGATCCTGTGCTGATCGTCCATCTTCTCCTGCTGACTCTGATCTGGATAACTGACAATCTTCACCAGCATCTTCTCTTCTTTGAACTCTTCTTCTTTCCCTTTAAACTCCGTGAATGTTTCTTCAGCAGGAGTT
>NW_015152320.1:55839-58583 GCF_000732505.1 Cyprinodon variegatus
TTTATATTTTGAATCAGATGTTTGACTGCAGAGGGAACAGAATTCATTATTGTTTTAAACTATGTTCCTGAGCAATTCAGATTATATAATTAGCAGAATTAACCATAAATCTCTCCTGTCATTGAGAAAACGTCTTATGGACCAAATACCTTTTTCCATCCAGTGATCCAAATGCAGAGACTTATTTCTGTGTAACACATCTCTGTTGTTCCAGATGGGAGTCTGCTGAGGAGGAAAGCTGTGTGTGAACATAAGTTTTCAACACAACAAAACTTGAACAGGAAGTCTGTTGACACTAAAGTTACACCTAAGAACAAAATCTGAGCCTCCAATTTTTTAAACAAACCTTTGAGCAGACAAAACCAGATACTATTTCCATTCATTAAACAGTATTTCAACCAATTTTCATAAAAGACCGCATTTAAACAATCAAATTCAATAGATTTTAAACCACAATCTGTAAAGTCTTTAATTGCCTCATTAAGTAGTGGACTTGATTTTTCCAGATGAAATTAAAGTTCAGCTGATTTATAGCTTTAATGTTTCTGTAAGGTATGACCATAGAATAAGCTGGGTATATGCACCGGGACAGTGACTCCATTTTGGTTAAATAGGTTCTCCCAAACAGGGTTTAGATCTCTTTGGAGCCATCTATTTAACCGAGATCTGCAATTCTGTATTTTATTCTCTATGTTGACAGTTTCACTGAGTTTAGCATATTTAGTTAATAAGATACCAAGATATTTAACTGAGTTTCAGTCAGATAAGAATCATCATCAAACCTAACAGAATCATGAATCACCTTCAGTTCACACTTCTGCAGGTTTAAGGTTAATCCTGATGCTTTGGAGAAAGTATTAATTAATTCCAGTACATTAGGGGTTTGGTCTAGACTCTTCAAAAAAATTGTGATGTCATCAGCTAGTTGACAATTTGGTCATCTAAAACTTTCAGTTTAGGTATATTTTAGATATATATATATTTTTATGAAAATATTTCAACAGCCAAGCTGAAGAGAAAGGGGGAAATACTGTAGCCCTGTTTTACTCCCCTACTAATGGTGAAACATGGAGACGTACCGTGTGGCAGTGCAACTTCACTTGAGGTGCCGTTATAAAAGCTTTTAATGATTCTACAGAAGTTTGGCCCAAATCAAAATAAGTGTAAAACTTTAAAAAGAAACTAATGCTCCAACCTATCAAAGACTTTATAAAAGTCTAGGAAAAGGATGAAGCCTTTATCCTCAATCAGTTCACTGTATTCAAGTAATTCCTGCACCAGTCTGATGTTATCATCTATAGATCCTTAGGACATAAAACCTGTCTTTGTTTCAGAAATAACATCATTAAGACCAGTCTTTAATCTGTTTCTGTAGATATGTGTCAATATTTTATAATCACAGTTCAGACGGGTGATCAGACGGTAGTTGTCTAGAACCTTGTTGTCGCTTCCTGGTTTGGGTATAAGGGACTATAACGCCCTGCTTCATTGCTGTGTGGAAGTGAATTATTGCATAAGATCTCTTTAAATACCTGGATTATAAATTCTCTAAAGTAATCCCAGAAATGTCTATAGAAATTAGTGGTAGCGCCATCAGGGCCAGGGGATTCATCAAGTTTGAAGCACATGATGGTGCTGTCTAGTTCCTCCATATTAATATCTTTGTTGCAGTTTTCCTTGAATTCCTCAGAGATTTGAGGGACAGAGTCTTTGACTTGCTTTATTAGAAGGTCACAGTCTTTGGTTAAAAAAGAAGAGCAATAAAGGTTTTGATAAAATTTGCTAATTACTTTTGCAAGTAGAATTTGGTCCGTGCATTCATTTTAGTTAGTAATAAGGGATTGAATGTGTTTTTTAACTTGTCTCCTCTTTTCCAGTCTGCAGAAATATGATCTGTTTTTTTTCTCCTTCCTCCATCATCTTAGCTCTGGATCTGATAAAAGCTCCTCTGGCCTTTCTTTCATAGATGCTGTCTAATTTAACTTGTAGGTTATTTTTTTTCGGGTTTAACTCTTTAACTAACCTACCTTCTTCCAGGTCATTGTTCCTTTTTAGGGCTTTGCTAAAAGAGGTAGAATAATCCAGTATCTTATATTTTAGGTATTACCATTTTTTGGTATAGGTTATTGTTGAATCGCTTAACAGACTCTTTTTATCTAGTTCTTTAATTTCCCTACAATACAGCTCATATTTTCAGAGAATTTTATTGAATTTACTGTATATCTTAAACTCTCAGGAAGAGGAGAAATTTATATATTAATGCTGCAATGATCAGTAGGAGGAGTTGGAGACATATTACAGTCTGATGTTAGTTTGAGAATATCATCTATTCCTAGTCAAAAATCTATTCTGCTTGAAGCGTCTGCTTTAAATCAAGAGAACTGTTCTTTCTCAACATGTTTGTCTCTCTATAAGTCAATGAGTCTCAAGCTGTTACAGAAATCAGACAAAATTCAGTTTGGAAGGACATTTAAAATATATGTTTGGGTTTTTATCAAGAGCTTCGACCATAACCAGATTCCAATCCCCACCTAATAAAATATATTTAATTGGAAACCTTAGTTTAAGTTTATATTTACTTCAATAACAATGTATAATAATAATAATATAGTAAGATGTTCTTTATTTTTGGAAATGTTACACTAACCATAGACATTAGCCATGATTATTAATGAGTCCTCAATAAATATTACAGAAAGAGACCAATGGCCATCACTACAGTATCATGTTTTTTTTTAATGAAT
>NW_015152320.1:60302-62870 GCF_000732505.1 Cyprinodon variegatus
ATAACTTTGTATTCCACCTGTCTATATCATAAACACATTCAAAATATCTAATAAATTCATCTTTTCCTTAATACATTCAAACTCTCTCCTCATATGTCTTCTCTGGCTTTCATGTTTATGACATTCCAGTATAACATGTTCTAAAAAAGTATATAATTAAGTCCTGTTTGCCCAAATCTTAACCTTGTTATCCCTCTCTCCTCCTTTCTATTTCATCTGCCATTTCTTCTTTTTCCTACTACTAAATTTCATAAAACCACCTCCCTGTTTTTTCTTCATCCCAGCTTTTTTTTTTGTTGTTTCCATTTTTCCATCAATTTTTTCATTAATAATACTCTTTCCCTCCGATTTACTTGTTTTAACTGTAAAACTAATAGGATTTTAAATTCCCCTCTTTGCCATTTTATCTTTCCTTCTACTCCAATATGTGCTGGAACCCACATAAATACATTACATCTAGTGTACATGAGTGTGTAGCTCTATAGTTCCACCGACTATATTCTATTTTTTATTTTTGTGTTATTTAAAAAAAAAAAATGCTTTATTAATAACCAAATGTTCCTCACTATCTCCATCTGTGCCTAAAATCACTTTAATACTCCATTCTCTCCCTTTTTTCCATAATTACTTTCCTCATCCTCTCTCTTTCAGGTGCATATTTAATGCAATCAATCAAAATATGATCTACATTTTCTTTTCTTTCACAACCCTCACATAAATCATTATTTGTCATCCCCAGTACAAACAAAAACTCATTCCAGTAGGTATGTCCAGTTGTTAATCTAGTATAAATGATCTCTTCCCTTCTGCTTCTTTCTCCATAACTTTTAACAATTACAGATTTTGAACCCTGTATAATCTTCTTCCTTTCTCATCTTCATCCCATATTTTTTTTTTTTTTGCCATAATTCTGTTTCTTTCCCTTTAATGATTGATTTACCTTCCCCTTTCCCAAATGGAATCTGATCTATATTCTGCTTTCCTAAAGCCTTTTTATCTATCTTATCTCCTATTTCATTTCCACTCCCCCCTCCATGGGCTGGAACCCAACAGAACTGAACATCTGTTCCATACCTAAATAATCTAAACAAACTCAGATGAATTTCTAGTACGAGGCCTTTCTTATTATTTACTCCAGAATGAATGCTTTCTATTGCAGCTTTACAATCTGTGCAAATCACCACCCTGTCTGGTCTAACCTCCTCCACACTGTAAACTAATAATAATTGCTACAATTTCTGCTGTGTATATAGATAAAAGGTCTGTTAATCTTTTACACATATTAAACTCTGGAATAAATATCCCTATTCCCACGTTTCCCTTTGAATTTTTTGAACCATCTGTGTAAATTTTTTAATAACTATAATATAGTTGTCTAATGTATAAGCTAGTTTTAATCCCAACTTCTTTATTTTTCCATTCTCTTTTCTTTTCATGTATTTTCAAGTCAACTTTTGTTTCTGGAAACAACCATGGTGGTACAGCACTGGGTTATTTTTAGAGAATTTCTTATCCTCCTACTTATATATTTTTGCCCATTCATTCCTAGTCCAGCCAAAGCCCTTCCTTGTAAATTTGGAATATTCCCAACAGGTCTTAATAATGCTTGCTACTGGGTTTTCTTCACTACTGCTTTTAATTCTGATCCAATATGAAAGTGATATTTTGACCTGTCTCATTTTTAAAGGTGTTTCTACAGCCTCTATTAAAAGAGCATTAATGGGGGTAGTTTTAGTCGCTCCAGTAGCTATACGCTATATATACCCTATATTGCAATTTATCTGCTATTTGTAACAATGATTTTGTTGCTGCTCCATATACCATACATCCATAATCTATTGCTGATCTGCCCTGTAGATATTCAATAGTGACTGGTTGTCAGCCGCCCAATCATTCCCAGCCACAGCTTTTATGAGGTTTATTACTTTGTTACCTTTTGTTTCTAACTGCTTAGTATGCATTTCCATGGATATGAACTATCTAACCATAATCCTAAATATTTGAATTCTGCCACTCTTTAATAGATTAATCATATAATTTTACTTCTCCTATATAAATATTTCTTTTATTACTGAAAATCATATAACAGGATTTACTAACTAACAATTTGAATCCCCATTCATATGACCATTGTTCTATTTTATTAACTTCTCTCTTAATATTTTGAACTACATATGAGACATTCCTTCCCCTCGACCATATGGCTCCATC
Source organism: Cyprinodon variegatus (assembly GCF_000732505.1). Classification (NCBI taxonomy): domain Eukaryota; kingdom Metazoa; phylum Chordata; class Actinopteri; order Cyprinodontiformes; family Cyprinodontidae; genus Cyprinodon; species Cyprinodon variegatus. Next base: position 62,514 of record NW_015152320.1, read on the forward strand.
ATCTGCATAAAGTGCTGATTTAATGCATTCATCTAGATTTAAGAACATATCATTAATCATAATGTTAAAATGTATAGGACTAATTACACTTCCTTGAGGAATGCCGTTTTCTACTTTAAAATCTCTCGAGTATTCATCCTCAACTTTAGCTCTAATTTTCCTATCTGTAGAGAAACTTGCTATCTAGTTATACATTCTGCCAGCTATTCCCTTATTTTCTAATTTAATCAATAAACTTTCCTTTCACATTGAGTCATACGCTTTTTCTATGTCAAAGAATACTGCTATTATCAATTCTCCCATTTTTAGTCCCTTTTCTATGTCGTTAGAAATTCTCACCAAAGCCTCCATAGTAGA
>NW_015152320.1:64555-69386 GCF_000732505.1 Cyprinodon variegatus
GCCCTGACAATGTGATTGGATCGCCTGACAGTGGGCGATAATACTCGCGCTACTATGGAGCAGAGCCAGACCGAACTTCCCGACCTCAAACTTTGTGGGCGGGACTAAGTTCGGAATGGCACCCAGGCTACTGTTTGTTCACCTCAGCAAACAAACAAGCAGCTATCAGGACCACCCGAGATTGGTTAGAATTGTGAAGTTTGAGTTGAAGAAGCCATCATACATCCTTTTTAACAAACTCACTGTCATTTAGACAAGGCAGAAAGCACTATGAGGATCATATTCTGTTCTTTCTCAAGAACATTTAGCATGATTCAGTCTTACGATTCCGCACAGATATTCTGCATGGAAAATTAGCCTCCCGTCACTGCGTCTGCACCATTGATACCCCGTGCTGCTTGTTCGTTGTGTTTTACGTGTGGATCCGCCCACATGGTTACAAATTTTCCTAGGTGCTCTGTGCGGAGGGGTATGGAAGCCCAAAATGACGTAATTTCTGACCTCTCAGACACATCAAGCATAAACCAAACTTAAGGTGGTGTTTTGTGAAACACATAATGTTGCTTTGTAATTATTCTGATTGGGTCCTTAATAGCATTTTAAATTATTTCCCCTAAGTAATAGTTACAGTTCCATCAAGAGGAAATCATTTTTTTGGACTGTGGGTTAGTGCCACTACATTGTGTAATAAATTTGTAATTGCAGAGGAAATAATTTGGTGCTTTTAAGTGGATCTGCCTTTCTTGGGCATACAATAAAATTTATTTCTGCTGTGTTTGTCTTTCCCAGACTGCCTACAAGACTATGCTGGAAAACAAGACGATTTATCTGAACAGCAGCCCTGTGAACAGGAGAGGAATTCCAGTTTGGACAACAAGGAACCAGAACCTCAGCAGATAAAAGAAGAGCAGAAAGAACCAGAACATCCCTGCACAAAAGAAGAAACCATGGAGCTCCCCATAAGTGAGCATGGAGAGCAGCTTGTTCTGAAGCAGGAAACTGGAGATACAGAAAAAAAAACATTCCCATGTTTGACATATCGAGAAAATGTTTTGAAAAAAGAACATTTAATAGTTCATGCAGTAGCTCACACTGGTCAGAAGAATTATGAATGTCTGCCATGTGGAAAAAGCTTTATTAACAAATCTAATCTCAATCAACACATCAGAATTCACACAGGACAGAACCCTTTCAAATGTGGGTCCTGTGGAAAAGGTTTCTCTCAGAAATCTAAACTTGATTTACACATCCAAATTCACAAAGGTGAGAAGCCTTTCTCCTGTATCATTTGTTGCAAAAGTTTTACACGAAAAAGTAGTTTTATTGACCACATGAGAACTCACACAGGTGAAAAGCCTTTCGAATGTCTGTCTTGTGGAAAAAGCTTCACCTTTAAATCTGACCTTAAGAAACACTTTAGAATTCACACAGGCGAGAAGCCTTTCTCCTGTGCAACTTGTGGCAAAAGTTTTACTCAAAAAGGTAATTTGACTTGTCATATGACAACTCACTCAAATGAAAGACCTTTTTCTTGTATGACATGTGGGAAAAGCTTCAGTCAGAGATGTAATCTTGATGTACACGTCAGAACTCACTCAAATGAGAAACCTTTTAAATGTCTGTCCTGTGGACAAAGTTTCATCAATAAAGTCACTCTTGATAGACACATCAGAATTCACACAGGACAAAAACCTTTCAAATGCCGGTCCTGTGGAATAAGCTTCTCTCAGAAATCGAACCTTGATAGACACATGCGAATTCACAAAGGTGAGAAGCCTTTTTCCTGCACAATTTGTAGCAAAAGGTTTACTGTGAAAAGTAGTATGACTGACCACATGAGAACTCACACAGGTGAGAAGCCTTTCAAATGTCTGTCCTGTGGAAAAAGCTTTGCATGTAAATCTGATCTTACTAAACACCTCAGAATTCATACAGATGAGAAGCCTTTCTCCAGTACAGTTTGCGGCAAAAGTTTTACTAGAAAAGGTCATTTGACTTGTCACATGACGACTCACTCAGATAAAAGACGTTTTTCTTGTGTGACCTGTGGAAAAAGGTTCAAGCAGAAACCTCATCTTGATAAACACGTCAGAGTTCACACCGGTGAGAAGCCGTTCTCCTGTACCATTTTTGGCAAAGATTTTACAAAAAAAAAAAAAACTTGACTAAACGCATGACTACTCATGTGAGAAACATTTTTCATTCATGACACATGAAATTGATTATCTTAAAAAGAGATATTTAATNTCGAGAAAATGTTTTGAAAAAAGAACATTTAATAGTTCATGCAGTAGCTCACACTGGTCAGAAGAATTATGAATGTCTGCCATGTGGAAAAAGCTTTATTAACAAATCTAATCTCAATCAACACATCAGAATTCACACAGGACAGAACCCTTTCAAATGTGGGTCCTGTGGAAAAGGTTTCTCTCAGAAATCTAAACTTGATTTACACATCCAAATTCACAAAGGTGAGAAGCCTTTCTCCTGTATCATTTGTTGCAAAAGTTTTACACGAAAAAGTAGTTTTATTGACCACATGAGAACTCACACAGGTGAAAAGCCTTTCGAATGTCTGTCTTGTGGAAAAAGCTTCACCTTTAAATCTGACCTTAAGAAACACTTTAGAATTCACACAGGCGAGAAGCCTTTCTCCTGTGCAACTTGTGGCAAAAGTTTTACTCAAAAAGGTAATTTGACTTGTCATATGACAACTCACTCAAATGAAAGACCTTTTTCTTGTATGACATGTGGGAAAAGCTTCAGTCAGAGATGTAATCTTGATGTACACGTCAGAACTCACTCAAATGAGAAACCTTTTAAATGTCTGTCCTGTGGACAAAGTTTCATCAATAAAGTCACTCTTGATAGACACATCAGAATTCACACAGGACAAAAACCTTTCAAATGCCGGTCCTGTGGAATAAGCTTCTCTCAGAAATCGAACCTTGATAGACACATGCGAATTCACAAAGGTGAGAAGCCTTTTTCCTGCACAATTTGTAGCAAAAGGTTTACTGTGAAAAGTAGTATGACTGACCACATGAGAACTCACACAGGTGAGAAGCCTTTCAAATGTCTGTCCTGTGGAAAAAGCTTTGCATGTAAATCTGATCTTACTAAACACCTCAGAATTCATACAGATGAGAAGCCTTTCTCCAGTACAGTTTGCGGCAAAAGTTTTACTAGAAAAGGTCATTTGACTTGTCACATGACGACTCACTCAGATAAAAGACGTTTTTCTTGTGTGACCTGTGGAAAAAGGTTCAAGCAGAAACCTCATCTTGATAAACACGTCAGAGTTCACACCGGTGAGAAGCCGTTCTCCTGTACCATTTTTGGCAAAGATTTTACAAAAAAAAAAAAAACTTGACTAAACGCATGACTACTCATGTGAGAAACATTTTTCATTCATGACACATGAAATTGATTATCTTAAAAAGAGATATTTAATGCTTCAAGTCACAGGAATGAACATTAGAGACATTTTCCATGTACAGGCATGGACTGGTAATCGGGCATACCAGGCATCTGCCCGGTGGGCCGACGTGCTGTTTGGGCCGGCAGACCCGACATGTATATTAATAATATGTATTATTATTATTATTATTATTATTATTATTATTCACTCTCCATTGGAACTTTGTGCAGTGGTGTTCACAGTAGTAATGGATGAGAAACACAAGGGAGGCGCAGAGAAACTGCACGAAAAAAGAAACGAGTTCTTCAAACGGACACTGCAAAATGTGTAAAACTGACTGACATGTTCCCAACAGCGGGCCCTTCATCTGCTCCGGTGTCTGATGTTAAATTTAATGGTGGTGGTGGTTGCAGACATCCCAAGTTTCCCGGAAGTTCCTGGAGTCTCCCTGATATCGATAGTTGTTCAAGGATGCCTGGAGTCAGATAAATTATCCCGGATTTTAGACTATGGGAGGTGGTGTTTTTTTTAATGCTAGTGGGAGCGAGCGGCAGTACAATAATTCATGCATCATGTGCGGATTAAAACTACTGTAATTGCTGGTGAAACCTGTGCAGCGTATCTGTCCAAAGCGATGCTCTGATCAACCAGCATTCCAGGCGACTGGCTGATCAGAGAGCTGATTAGATCAGTCAGAAAATAAGCCAATAAGTTTCAGTTTTCTTTTTTACAGTTACCTCATCTTGCAGCAGAATATACTAAAGTGTATTCATGTCTAGTGAGGGTGAAGAATGATGGAATGTGCATGTATGGGGCACGGTGCAGCCAGGGGCGTCAACTGACCCAGTACTATACAGGGGCACAATAGGGCACCAATTAAAATGCGAGCGCATAGAGCACATGAGCAAAAAAAATTTTGGGCATTATTTAGTTTATAAAAACATGGGCACAGATAATTAATGCAAGCATGCAAGCAAATATTTTATGGCACTTATTTATTATTATAAAGCATCATAAATAAATTGTACAATAAGAGAATTGGCCCTCATGTGAACTTCACTGTATATCTCTAATCTACTACTGATGAAGGCACAATTGATTATTATTATTTTTATTATCTCAACTCATCTCCCTGAAATGAGGTTTTTGAACTTCAGATGTCTGCGGTTGTAGTGGAGGCGACGGCGAACCAAGCCGTGAACATGATGTCAGTGCGGCTGAGGAGAGACATGGCGAGAAAGATGAGAGCAGGAGGAAATAGCTTCCTTTGCCCGTCCTGATCCTTGTCTTTTACAAAACTTTTTGAATCACCACCCACAACAAAGCACGATAAAAAATCCAGTTGTGCAAAAGGTATTCACCACTAAAAATGCACAAAACAGGAGGTGGCTCACATATTGTGAGAAACAT
>NW_015152320.1:72232-74154 GCF_000732505.1 Cyprinodon variegatus
TGACTGTATGATCTGGTTGAACTGTAAAGTGCCTTGAGATGACATGTGTTGTGAATTTGGCGCTATATAAATAAACTGAATTGAATTGACTTCATTATGAGACTTCAGCAAAAACTCTGAAGGTTGGCAGAAAAAATTTCCAGCCAGCCTAACCCAAAAAATATGTTTTTATCTGAAATTCGAGTCAGCAATGGCCTTTAGAGACCTTTATCTACTCAACTCTCCTAGGATGAAATGTAAATATGAGACTCTTCCACCCTTCCTCCCCCAAAGACATCTGTGAAACTGCCTTGTTGGTCGGCTGATGAACTGTTACAAGGACATTGACCCTGGGAACAGAGATTTAAATATCTAAAACTGCATCCTGCCAAGGATAAAGTATAAAATATTATTTTATTTATTTTTTTCCCCATTGTGATCCCTTTCTTTTGATTTTCTAAAAGCAAGGGCGACAACTTTTTATGGAGCAAGGCCTCTAACACTGTGTATAATGAATAATGTAATATATACTCATGTATAATGTCTGTGTGTTGTCTTCTTGGACGAGCTGTTCCGAAACTGAATCTCAATTTAGGGATTAATAAAGTAGAACTGAATTGAGTCATTGACTAACACACTTTTTAAAAGAGGGATATCTTAATGTGCATTGCACTTTAAATGTTCTAACCTGTTTCACAGTTGGAGTCATTTGATTTACTTCTTTAGGATTTTTTTAATAGGATTTTTTGTAATTTATTTGATTTTGGCTGTGGGCAATACACTGCCTGTTTGTTACCTTACCGGCTTGCTTTGTTTTTAGGTTTGTGGAAAACGACTCGTGAAGATGGACCAGCTAGAAAAGCAAAGGTGCCAGAACGCTTGGACCACATCTCCAACTGGATCTCTGCTATTTTTTGCCCTCATATCCCTCTGTTGTCGCACCAATTTGCCCCATGTGTATTTCCACTTCCTCACCGCCTTGGCCGTATTTAGACCCACAGCCAGTTCGTGATTGTCCCTCTTGGCTTGTGGCCTGGAATAACATAGTGCAGACCACACTTCAAAATTTGGCATAAATCAAAAATATCTGCGTCACACTGCTATGGGAGGATAACCAGCCCATTAGACAACCGTTGGTTGTCTAATGGGGTGGCAAAATGTGGCTAAACATGTAATTACTGCTCAGATCAGGGTGGGGGCTAGAGAAAATTTCAGAGTCAAAAATTGTTTTGGCAAAAACAATTTTGGACTAACTTTAAGTAACCTGTGATGGTCATAACCAAGTGTCATTACCCCTGCATGAATAACAATCTTATTTAAATTTAGCTTATCCTTAGCAGTTTCTGGTAAGGTAGGATTTTGATGACTCTCCCTGGTTTCACTAAAGCTACATTTCTGACTATGGAGCTGCCAATTACCATGGTGACCAGTGAAGCAAGGCTCTAGGACTGCCACCCAGCTGTCTTGTGGATTCCAGCTGCTGGGAAACTGCTGGAGGACCACACCTCCCTCTTATTTATATATATATATATCTATATATATATAGATATATATATATTATTATTATTAATATTATTATTTATTTTATTTATTTTCTGTGCGGCCCGGTACCAAAAGACCGACGGACCGGTACCGGTGGTTGGGGACCTCTGGTATAGAGCTTCCCTGCTGTGACTGGCTACAATATAATAATAATAACCATCATGACAATAATAATGATAATAATAATAATAGTAATAGCTTTAACAAATATGCCACATTAGTTTAAATAATGGGCTATGAGGGCAACATGACTGGAAGTCTTGTCACGTGGATATGACTTATGGTAGCCTACAAAATAATAGCTATGTTAAAACCTGCTGCACAAACCACTTAAAAATAAAATGTGAACAGCTTTTAACCCTCCTTTCTTGGCATTGTGCTGCAATTACTAAATCAATATA
>NW_015152320.1:75134-77150 GCF_000732505.1 Cyprinodon variegatus
TTTTTTTTTTTTTTAAAGCAAATTAACAATTAGTTTTTCAAAGATTAATGTAAACAAGGAACAAGAGGGAAAGAAATGTCAACTGGTGGCAACATTAACACATCACACAGGGGCAGAGGTAAATAAGCGAACAGATATAAAATGTTTAACCCAAAATAAAACATACCTTCAGAGGAGCTTGAAATACATATGTGGCCAGTATGGCCCCACATTCAGTCGTTGAGACAAGGGGGAGCAAGCAACTCAAAGACCTAAACCGTGAAGCACTCAAGTTCAAGTGTTTTATTTATACAAAAAGCCACTGCAAAAGTGGCATGATAAAATAGTCCTTTTCTTTTCCTGATAAAACCTAAAATTCAATAGTTTTTCTTAAAACTCAGAGGCTGGATGTTGGGCTCCGCTTGTTATGCTGCTTCTGGTGCGGGCAATCTGTCTGCAGCGCGCCCTCTGGCTGATCCACAGCTGACTCTGCGGCACTCCAGCACTGTTCCACACTCTGGCATGCCACACCCCTTTCCAGACCGATCCAGCTAAAAGAGAAGCAGGGAGAACGCCAGCATCCACACGTCAAAACCCTGTCGGAAGATATGTTCCCGTTTATGCTGAAAGAGAGAGGAAGCGCTACTTACAGGCTTGGGCAGAGGTTCCCCCTCTGCCCTAATACTCTTTACTGGGCCGTCTGTGCACCTCCCGGTGATGTGCCTGGCGCGTGGATCCCGCCTGCCTCTCCTCCGGCAGCACGTCCGTCTCTGTCACCTGCAGATTCAGTTCCCCTCCTCCTTTCATTCAGACACATTTTATGTCGGCTTTAATCAGCCCTTGCTCACACCTGAGCGCAGCAGTTACGCTGTGCAATTAATGCACTCTGCCTTCCCAGACAACCACTTCAGTCCAGTGCGCATAGATTGTCACAAGGGAAAAACAAACCAAAACAACCCAACATGCAGGAAAAATTCAAAAGTCTAAATAAAGGAAAACACAATCATATAAACAAACATCAAAACATGCAAAGCTCAAGAAGAAAATACAAAGAAAAACAAATCATATCTTCCCCTCCAAAAATGCAAAGCACAAAAATAACATTTAAATGAAAGAAAAACATAAATCATATTTTTCCCTGTGCAACACATACATACACACACACATCTTTACCGGGCACTCTGCTCCTAAATGCTAAAATACGACAGCAAAACTGAAACTGACAATAAAGATCATAACATCCCAAAATTGCTTCACAGCTAGGGCAGCTACCGGAGCTCAGTTGGCACAACTAAAGCATAAAGCACAAATGCAATTCTCACGGAAAAGATACAAATCAATAAACAAAAATGGAAATTAAAGTTGCTTGATGAGATAAAATTCATAAAAACTCAAGATAAATTCAAGTAGTAATAAAGTGATGCAGTCTTTTGTATCATGGTTGCTTGTGCAGAAACGCATCTAAAGCACGAAGGACAGTGGGCTCTGAGAACCAGGGTTAAGAAACCCTTATCTACGGGACATAAAAACATTGGAGTCATGTGTCCTTTTTGTACAAGGATTATAAAATTATTTCCAAGGGTTTGGCAGTTAAGCAGGAAAGAAGCTATGGCTATCCACAGGGACCAGACATACTGTATGTTTGTCAGGTCTGTTGTAGACTATGGAAAAGGTGTTTCATCATGTTGAACTCAAGTTCCTTTTGAAAACCATGGAGAGGTTTGGTTTCAGCACTGGATTTATCCCCATAATCCAGGCATTTTACAGTGACATTGAGACTGTGCTCAAGTTTAGGAGTCTCAGTGCTCCTTTCAGAGTGAATAGAGAGATACAACTGGTGGTTTATAATAATAATAATTAAACTTTATTGTAGTTTTGTAGTTTATTGCAGTGTGGGGTTAAGGGTCTTGCTCAGGGACCCAGACTGGCAATGAGTGGGAGTGGGGCTTGAACTCAAAACCCCAGGATTCCAAGCTCTACGCTCTAACCCAGGCATCCCCAAACTCGGTCCTCAAGGCCCCCTGTCCTGCAGGTTTA
>NW_015152321.1:0-11489 GCF_000732505.1 Cyprinodon variegatus
ATAAAACATTTTCAGTCTGCTTCATCACCTGCAAAGAGATGTAAAAAGAACAGCATAACCAACAGACATGGTACGAGACATACAATAAAGTAACACCTAGATACTATCGCTGAAGTATAAGTAGTATTATTTAATCTGACATGTACTCTATGTTACCTGAAGATCAGAATATGAGCTTTCTGTATGGAAGTGAATCTCTAAGTACCTGGAATCAGACCTTTTTCAGACATTGAATCTATGACACAGTGCAAATATATTTAATTTCGTTTTACTTTTAATTGACTAAAAAAACACTTTCCCTGCAAAAATTCAACAGCACAAATTCACATATGAAAATAATCAGCTGCAAAAATGCAGCAGCTAAAAATATAGCTTCTAAAATTAATCTGCAGAAATTCACCTGTAAACATTAGTTGAAGTTCTGATAACTAAACCCATAAATATTAACACTACATGGAATCTAGTGGCTTTTAGCTTATCAAATGACACAAATTTAATCGCATAACACACAAGTTATTTAGGTAGAGAGTGGAGTTAGCTTTTATCACACGGTTTTTAAACCACACTGCCCTTCAGTTTTTAGGTTTCTCAGTTTCTGAAAACCAAATTTCAATTGATGGCTGACTGACAGGTTTGTTGACTTGCAATCATCTAAATCAGGTACATGCAGAGATAATGCAGAGAAACATCTACAGTATTAAAGAGTTCTTGATTAGTAGTCCTTTAAGTCTGCTGTCATGCACCTTATACATACAACTCGGCTTCCACACACCTGAGTCAAATATTTAGGTGATTAAATGCACCAAAGGTAATAAAAAGTAAGAGGTACGTGTGTGAGAGCAGAAACACGTTTTAAAAAAGGTGAAGGACCTTAATGAATGAAACTGAAGGCCCCTTGAATAACATATTGCATATGTTTACATAGATAATCTACATGTCTATAGATGCAGATTCTCTGACACACATTTCTTGGGGATGACAAACTGTTGGCAGAAGTTTAAATAAAACAGGAAATTACCAACAACCACATTATTTATCATGTGCTGTTGTATCTCCTGTCTTCTGCTCTGGGAGTTTTTGTACAGCCACTCTGCTTTCATTAACCACTGTGTTTCTCTGGCACAATAATAAACAGCAGAGTCCTCTGGTTTCATGGTGGACAGTCTCAGGTTCACAATGTTTTTATTGGTGTCTCTGGTGATTTCTATACGTCCTTGGAACCTGCTGCCATAGCTGTTGCTTCCATCATACCAAATAATACCCATCCATTCCAGTGCTTTTCCTGTAGGTTGTCTGATCCATGCTGTGTTATAGCCAGTGACAGAATAAGAGACCTGACAGCTGATGGTCAGTGCCTGACCAGGCTGCACAGACATAGAGGCTGGTTGAGTCAGCTCTATACACTTCACACCTGTAGGAGACAACATAAAATTAGATAAAGTAAACCATCAATATTTGTTAGGTATCAGTATTATGTGTGTCTCAATGAAACTCACAGGAACCAGCAGCCAGCAGCAGCAGAGCTATAGAGAACATGTTGGTGTTGAAGATGATCCAATTAGAGCTTCTCTGTGACTGACAATAACATGTTATAGCATAATGTTTAATTTGCATAATGACAGCCCAACCAGTCATCAATAGCATGATTGTAAGAACGTAAAATGCAACTTTTTTTTAACAGAATATAGCTTAAGTTTACTAATCAAAACTCTCAATACATGTTATTTTTTTCCTTTTCCTTTAATAGAATAGGATGGATTATTTGCATTTTTTCTGTTGGTGAACATTTGTTCTATAGATTTTTATTATTTAACATTAGACACATTTTTAATATATATGTTTGCACACAAAAGGGTGTGTGGGGAAATGAGTAATATAAAATGAAAAGTCTAACAAAAAAATCTAAAACAATATTTTTAATCTTGGCAGTCAGAAAAAAAAGTTTCTGTCCTTTTTTGCCTTTGTCTTGCAACAACTATGGCTATAATTTGCTCATATTTATAGGTTTTGTCCATCCTTTTGTTGTAGTGACTTTAATGTTTTAATACAAAACACTTGCAAAGGAAGGTAGCTGCATGTAGCAAAAACATCTGAAAGAAAAAAAGATTGTTGTGTGTTACTATTATCAACAATAATATTAAAAATGTTTAAACTGTGAATGTAAAAGAAAAACAAAGCCTTGTTTTATACTTTTTTTGGCAAGGTCGCCTCCATGTTGCAGTATATTAAGGGATGTTGTCACAGGGTTGGTTGATACTAGCAGTTGAATATATTTATAAAACCTGTTGTACCTCACAATCATAAAATACTTAAATTCGGTATGATGGAAGACGAAGCTGAATCAGATATGTGAAAGCAAAAAAACATCTATAAAAACTGTTTTGTAAGTTTACTAGAAGATTATGAATATATCAAATAGCTGGAACTGGAAGTTATAGTAAATCAATGGGTAATTTAAATAAAGCGTAAACCTAATTATTATCAGTTGAATGATTATAACCGTAAATGCTTACTGACCAGGGTTATAGCCTCTTACCTAAAAGTTGGATCCCTGAATCCGGCTGTTAAAAATCCAATTGTCTTTCACCAATTTAGTAATTTAGACTTTGGCTATCAGCAACATTATTAATCATCAACCAACTAAATGCATCTCTGTTCATTCCGATGCTACTAGAAGAAGTGCGAATCCAGCCTGAGTGATAAATTGTTCACTGTGAAAAATAATCACAAAAGAATGCGAGTTGAAATACAATGGTACCTTTATTAGCTACAATCACAAAGTATTATATCTAATAACTAAGCAGACACTAAACAGTACTGAAAATAAGCAAACATAAAGAAAGAAAAGGGGAAGAGAGGTTTAAAAGTCTGTTTAAAGTCTGAGGGATGTTCGAAGTTTAAGACTTAATGCCTAAAAAGTTTTCTTTAAAAATAACAGCAGATAAAATGTGAATAAACCATGACCCAGAGATGTTAAATACAGTCAAAACAGTATATTTTCTCTCAGTTTATGGTGAACAAATGAATAATGATTCAGGAATGCGTCAAACTATGATGAGGCTTAGCTTCGTTGGCCCCAGAGGTTCTGGTTATGTTCTGGTTGGGTCCAACTGAAACAAAGAAAGGGTTAGCTCACAATGTAGCCTCTGTAACATGTTCAGCATGAGGTAGTTGGAGCTACAATCCTAGCCAGTCCACTGCCGCAGTAAACTTCAGACTCACGTGACTCGTTCAGTCTATGTAGTGAGCATTAGCATTCAGTTAAACTCTTAAAATCATCAACAGTAGAATCAGACAGCTTATTTCAGATAAAACACCAACACAGCTATCTATTCTAAATAGTTCACCCAAGCAGAGCACTTAGATGTAAAGGAGGGGGAAGGATGATGTTAAGGTTTTGGTTCGGGGGAGTGAAGGCCTTCAGCTTGGTCCGTTTTTCTGAAGGCCCCATCTCTATTCCAGCCCGTTCATCCAACAGCGTCTCAAAGAGATTTGGATGAATCGGATTCATTAATAATCAGGCGATTTTACAAGGGGGTTAATTTTATAACTCGCGGTAGCACGGGAAGTCTCTCTTTTAGCTACGGCGGTTAACTGGTACCTACAGCCTCGAGCAGCTCCTTGGTGCTGCTCAGTCTGTCTCTGTCTCAGGCAGTCACAGGTCTTGCGGCTTCTAATAGCTCCTTTGGCGAACAGCATTTGGGGGCCCCGTTGTTTGGCGGTTAGGTTGAGGTTAGCAGAGCTGGATTAACTTTTCTCTGTATCTGCTAAAGCAGGCTTCAGGGGACACTGCAATCAACTCGGTTTGAACTGCAGGAGAAATAAAAACACTGCATTCAGCTCCTTCTGAATCACAGGAAAAAGGCAGTATGACTCGTCCAGCGAGTGCAAATTTCTCAGAACGGATTTGATCACTACTTAGCATAGCCTTCAGCTGTGGAGCGCTCAGACTAACCTTTCACGGCACAGGACCACCGGCAAAATAGAACATTGAACAGGAGTTTACCTCTTTTAAAATCTCTGTCAGGGAGGTGTGTCTTCAAGGGGAGTAGCTCCGGGTACATCAGCAGCACTTATCACAACAAAACATTCCTTACTCACAGTACTTGGGGCCTGTACTTTGGGCCTGGTCAGCACCTTTTAGATGCAACTCTGCTTCCACACACTTGAGTTAAATAATCAGATTGTTAACAAACAGGTGTCTGCATAAATAGGCAATCAGAAAAAAAATTATTATGGAAAGTGGGAATATTTTGACAGGATTCAGCAGGATCAGAAAGAAACTATAATCTGACTAAAAAGGTTAGTTTATGACAAATATCAATCCAATGAGCATGGTTGTAAGTTCTTAAAGGGATCAATTTATTCTGAATGAGGCAACATGAATTGATCTGTACACCACGTCAATTTAAAGTATTAACACCTGGAGAGGCCAGAGGCTATATCAGAATTAAAAAAATATATTTTTACAAGACAGGTGTTTTTTTTTTATTTCATCTTTCCGTCTTATTGATAATACTGTTTATTTTCAGTCAAATCATTTAATGTTTTGATTTAATTTGAGTGCAAATGCAAATCAATTCCATAATTTCAATTTTTGCATATAAACATAGGATTAGATACAGATTCTCTTGTAGGTATTGATTGGTTTAGAAACAGTTGGCAGAATGTTGGACAACAGGATATTACCAGAAATCATTTTTATTTGCTGATGTAACTCTTGTTATCTGCTCTGTGAAGAAGTTTTTGTACAGACTCTGTGCTTCCATTGATCCCTCTGTGTCTGTGGCACACTAATAACAGCAGAGTCCCCTGGTTTCATTATTCATCATTTTATTATTAAAATCCCTGTGGATTTCTATATGACCTTGGACATTGCTGGCATAGTCATTGCTTCCATCATACCAAATAACACCTGTCTATTCCAATGTTTTTTCTCATAGGTTGTCTGATCCGGCCTGTGCAAAGGCTAGTGAAAGAATAAAAGACCTGATATCGGATGGTCAGAGTCTGACCAGGCTGCACAGACATAGAGGCTGGTGGAGTCAGTTGCTCAAACCTGTAGAAGACAACACAAAATAATTTAAAGCATACTATGAATATTCTTTAGGTGTCAGTATAATATCAGGGTGTCAATGTGACTCACAGGCTCCAGCAGCCAGCAGACCTTTAGAGAACATGGTGCTAAGAATGAATCAATGAGAGAAAACCAATTATAAATGGCTACTAATCATTAAGGCACGGCAGAAAACGTTATGTTTTTGCGATAGAATACAACCTAACATTATTTCTACAGATGTACTGATTAAAGATAATAATTTTATAATACATTACATTTCATTAGATGTTTTACCTTTAAATTGTCCCTATTCTTTTTAGCAGTACACATTTTAGCAAAAACATTGGTTTTGTTTATTTTAAACACATACTTCCACGTTGGATATTATACAACACACCATTGCTGTGTTATTAGAACTTTTGAGATTTGAAAGACAAAATTCTTAGGGAAATAACTGCTATTAGCATTAAGTTTAAACGGTCATGACATTTTACTTAGTTTTTTGTTTGAAGAAAAATGTTTAGAATAATCTATTAAATAGTCTTACCTGCTACTAAGCAAACAATAGCATACAACTGCCACCTAGACTTTGTAAGTAATACCACATGTATTCAAGCTCAGAGGTTTTTGTACATCTCTGCTGCTTATTTGTAGTGCTGTGTGACTCTGGCACAGTAATACACAGCAGAGTCCTCAGGCTGTATATTCTGTCCATTCAAAACCACTGTGTTAGAAGAAGAATCAGTGGAAATGCTAAATTTGCTTTGTAGAGAGTCTTTGTAGTATGTTTTGTATCCATCTGCCGCTTGTCCAATCCACTCTAGACCTTTTCCAAGAGATTGTCTGATCCAAGCTGTGTAGTAGTTACTAACAGAATAGGAGACCTGGCAGCTGATGGTCAGAGTCTGACCTGGCTGAACACTCATAGAGGCTGGCTGTGTCAGCTGTTCAGACTTCGCACCTGATGAAAGTATATATGGTGTCAAAAGTTATGAAAATATCTTTCAAATTTGAATCACTGTCTCAGATAAAATTTTCAAGAAACTCACCTGCAGCTACAAGCAGTAGGAAAAAAGCCTCACACAACATGTTGACTGATATTAGCAGATGTCTCTGAAATCAACTCCATAATGTTGCATTTATATAGCAGTGGGAGGAGGGCAAATGTTCATGTGATCAAACCAACATAGTGAGAATGAAGGTCTAACACAGAGGTCTTCAACAGGGGGTATGCAACCCCTAGGGGGTCCGCGGAGGTACTGCATGGGGGTCGCGAAAGTCTTGGTTGATTACTTTTTTTTATTCCCTCCTGCAATTTTTTGCACTAATTAAAATGT
Source organism: Cyprinodon variegatus (assembly GCF_000732505.1). Lineage (NCBI taxonomy): Eukaryota > Metazoa > Chordata > Actinopteri > Cyprinodontiformes > Cyprinodontidae > Cyprinodon > Cyprinodon variegatus. Next base: position 6,397 of record NW_015152321.1, read on the forward strand.
CTTTAAATAAACATTAACATGAATTCAACACACTGTAGTAAACAGATAAATGAAAGCAGAAGATGTCTTTCAGTCATCAATGCACACATTCAGCGACAAACAGGAGCTCTTTCAAACCTGGGCACCGTTTAATTCACAACACCTGTCCCATCAACCAGAAATCAGAATCAGAAATACTTTAATAATCCCAGGGAGAAATTACTTTCGTTACATGACTCCATATGTAATAGAGTGACTATAGGACCAGTTTGATAAAACACAATTTCATACAATATTTATAATTAAGGGGTCCCGGCTCTATCTCGCAATCAGTTTGGGGGTCCTTGGCTTCAAAAACGTTGAAGACCCCTGGTCTAACAGATATACTCCCCTTACTCATCAATACTGTTTTCTTTGGGGTTATTTTGTTTGATATTGTGTCTATTTATCTTTTTTTATTTTATTAGATACATTTTTTAATCTAGATTAATCTCAATGTAATCTTGGAACTAATCTAGATTAATTTAGATTAAAATGCCTTTTTAAATTTTTGCCAAAGGGCTTCATCAGAATTACTTTATTAATCCTTTGCAGGATTTTTTATTTTTATTTTATCATGGTTTGGGTGTAAATAAAATTGCAGTTAGATTTAGAAAATTGTGGTGGATAATCAGTTGAATTGCACAACATCATCTAAAAATATGTACTATGACTAAACAATGTCTGCTGAGAAAGCCTGGTGGGGAACTGGGCCACCATGCATAGAGTCATGTAGTCCAAGGAGGTCCAACGTGTAAACAATGGGACGTCCAGACCCGCGGACAAAGGGGTGCAGAACAAATGTAGAGCTCTTAATCTTTTATAATTTTTCGTTGACAAAGAGATAAGCCCCGCTCCTGAAAGTGCACTATTTGGTTCAGATTGGCTTAGCTGCTGTTATGTGGTCTACAATCAATATTATTTTGTTCAATTGGGAATCAGATATTTCTCCCATGGATGTAATGACACTCTTGAAATCTGAGAGGTTTAACACATGATCAGGGATCAGTTGAGAAATTCTATAAGGTCTGGCAGCCATTTCTAATTTATCTTAACTTACAGTTACCTGCTGGAAAAACTGGTACATAAATCTATCTATTTCTTTTCTACGTTATTGTCAGTTTATTATTGTTTATGTTGTAGTTTATGTTTACAGAATTTTTTTTATTGTTTTGTCAGTGTTTATAATTCATACATCAATGAAAAAAATTGAATAAAAATTATTTAGAGCTGGGACAGTAATTTAAAGGCTACAAATAACACAAAATAATACACAAATAACAAATTTAAATGTTTACATTACATTTCATATAAACCTATTCCTGATTGTATTTTGGCCTTCTTGTTTTTATCAGTTGTTTTGAACAGAGTATTTAAAGTCAATAAATATTAGGCTTGCATTTAACCTCTTGCAAGTCAGTGATGTAGATTCTCAGACACACATTTATTGAGGAAGACAAAATGTTAAGAAAAAAAAAAAAAAACAGGAAATCACCAACAACCACATTAGTTATTGTAAGCTGCCGAAGCTCCTGTTTTCTGCTCTGTGAGTTTTTGTACAGCCTCTCTGCTTTCATTAACCACTGTGGTTCTTTGGCACAATAATAAACTGCAGAATCCTCTGGTTTCATGGAGGACAGTCTCAGGTTCACAATGTTTTTATTGGTGTCTCTGGTGATTTCTGTACGTCCTTGGAACCTGCTGGCATAGTTATTGCTTCCACTAGCCCAAATAACACCCATCCATTCCAGTGCTTTTCCTGTAGGTTGTCTGATCCAGTGTGTGCCATAGCTAGTGACAGAATAAGAGACCTGACAGCTGATGGTCAGAGTCTGGCCAGGCTGCGCAGACATAGAGGCTGGTTGGGTCAGCTGCTCACACTTCAGACCTGTTAATGACAACATCACATGACTTTAAAGATGGATTTTAATAAGAGTATACTGTAGTCATAATTGAACCATATCCATGAAACTCACATCCAGCAGCCAGCAGCATCAGCAGAGCTACAAAGAACATGTTGATGATCCAATGAAACCTCCTCTTCTGACTCCACTCCTGACACTCCTGCATAAGATCCGGCCTTTAAATTAGAAGGTTGGATTTGCATAACGAGGGGCAGACCAGTCACAGATTACTTTCATACTATTAAACCTTTCTTTCGTTGTATACTTTATGTTTGTTTTTGTTTTTCAGACGGAATACATTCAAAGCATACTTCTAAAAGATTGACATATAATGCTATTTTTATAGTTAAGCAAATATCAGAGGTTATTTTGATCGGACATTTGGAGATTATTTAAAAATAGACAAGAAAACAAAAACAAAACATCAACTGCTTTGGACCACCATTTTTTTTTTGCTAAACATCTACTTGGAAACTTTAAATCACATACCATAAGTTATTGTTTTTACGTTGCTCAGTTTTATTTATTTTTAATAATGAAATAAAATTAAATTGACTGTTATCTGGAAAATAGGAGCATAAACAAAGCCCTTACTTTCTGCTTCAGGAGAAGAAAAGGATGAACATAAGTAGGAATGTTTGATTGGACGGGCAGTTTAGCATTGTTTAGATTCCGTTAGTGTTTAACTCTCAGTACCTACAGAAAGACAACTCATCATTAATTAAACTCTAATAATTCTGCATTTCTCACTTAAGAAGATTCATTGGACCCGACAACCTCAGCTCAGATAGTTATAGAAGCTATTTGTCCTTAATCAGTGAGACGTGGTTCTCACTGAGTTCCCATTGATCTTAGCTCTTTTAAACATTTAAAATAAGTTTTTATCTCTTCACTCTCACTGCATGCATGCTTGGTTTTAGGGAGTACTGTGGACTCGAAGGCACAATGCAAGTGAATATCTACTGTCACTATCTCTGCAAAGTGCCTTCAGGTGACATGTGCTGTGAATTGGAGCTATACAAATAAACTTAATTGAAATAAAGAAAAGAATACAGTACTTTGCATCAGATCCTCTTCAAAAAGAAATCTCACTATAAATGAAATGTATTTTTACATAGAATTTTGTAACTTTATTTTAGCTGACAGTATACAGTTACAGTTTTTAAAATGTCATAGGATTCAGAGATCTCCACAGAATGTCCAACTTATTTCCACATGAACCTTGACATAATAAGACCCTGTGGAAATAGAATAGAAAACATATTTTTGTAATTTAATTGCTAATATTCCTCTGTATTATGCTGTTCTTAAAGTTTTGTATTAGATGTTAAATATCTATATGTATGTTGATGTGAATAATAGCAAATGCACTGTTTATTTTAACTCTTAATTCCAAATTTCAGTCTTTATTTAGTCTCAAACCCAAAACTAAACTCTGAAATTTTAGCACCGCATTTTGTAATTAATTTCTTTTAGCAGAATATAATAGTTGGTAAAGGTGTGATATTAAGAACATGGGGATGTTTTGAGAAAGAAGGAAAGAAAAAAGGAAACTCCTGTAACACTGAACTTGAGATGACGTTTTGTGAATTGGCGCTATATGAATAAACTGAATTGAATTGAAATTAAAAAAAGGTTTCTGTATTTAGATTCACACTAAATATACAGATTAAGTACCGTTCTAGAAAGAAATAGAAATGCAATAAATTTCTCGGTTGAAACACATGTTGACAAATCATAATATACAGGAAACCATAAACCACACAATTATTTATGGTTTTTAACAGTGTGATCAGTATTTGTTTCTGTACTAACATCACTCATTCTGTGCTGTGAGCAGTTTTTGTACACCTTCTGCAGTCACTTTAACCACTGTGTACTCTCTAGCACAGTAATAAACAGCAGAATCCTCTGCTTTCAGGTTTGACAGTTTTAGATACACCATGCTGTTGCTGTTGTCTCTGGTTATTTCTATACGTCCATCAACAATGCTGGCATATAATGTGTTACTCCCACCATCTGATATAACACCCATCCATTCCAGGGATTTTCCTGCTGGTTGTCTGATCCAGTGCATTACATAACGACTGAAATCAAATCCAGATCCTCTACAGGAAAGGCTGAGAACTTCTTGAGGGTTTTTTACCATAGAGGTGGAAGGAATGGACTCCAAGGCCTGGCCGGTAGAATCTGACAAAGAATAATGAATAAATAGACATAAATTCAATAAATGACTAATAAAATGAACAGATCTAATGACTTACAAGGCAGACAGATCACTGTCAGCAGAACAGACAGTCTGAACATCATCTTGATTTTAAATGTGTAAATGAAGCTTTTCCCTTTAATAAAGAAGGCAGGCAAAGAGGGGGAGGCCTTAAATCTGACATTTGCATTTCTATTGAACTTGAAGAGGCAAAAATCTCCCAACTTTTTCTATAAAACAGTTTTTTTTTTCCTAGATTTCCTGGTCTCTTTTTAATAATTCTTATTTTAATTAGACTTAGACTTAGAGACTTATATTTATTTTTGCTTTTTTGTATACACGAATGGAAAGAAAAAAATTTCATTTAAACCAGCTCTAGACAATTTAATCTTTTAAAGTGCAGCCTTTAAAAACATGAACAAATACATATATAATTTGTAATATAAATATATGACTATATTTACAATTCTAACATAATTTTTTTTTATATATGAATAAAATAACCCATTTTACACAACATTCAGTAGTCTAATGGCAGTGGGGAAGAAACTGTTATAAAATCTGCTGGACCTGCATCGGATGCTTCGATGCAGGTCCATCATGGGGGGTGTGAGGGGTCATTTATGATGTTATGGGCTCGGGACACGCAGCGCTGGGTTGAAATGTCTTTAATGGAGGGAAGAGGAGCCCCGATCTTCTCTGCTGTTCTCACCACTCTTCTCACCTTCTTCCAGTCTGAGGCGCTGCAGCCTCCACACCACACAGTGAGACAGCTGGTCAGAACGCTCTCTATTGTGCTTCTGTTGAAGGCAGTGAGGATGGGTGGGGGCAGGTGGGCTCTCGTCATCCTCCGAAAGAAATACATGCGCTTTTGTGCCCTTTTGATCAGTGAGGTGGTGTTTACATTCCAGGTCCATCTCCTCTCTGTAGTCCAGGTCGTTGTCGTCACTGATGAGGCCCACCAC
>NW_015152321.1:13324-16822 GCF_000732505.1 Cyprinodon variegatus
TGCTAATTCCACTTCTACTCTGTGAGGAGTATTTGTATGGTCTCTGCTTTCATTAATCACTGTTAATAACTCATGCAGTCATTCAGAGCAAAGTCATCTCTTTTCATGAGGGATAATCTTTACCTTCATGACTTCAGGTAAAATCATTTCATTCCTGTACTTTTCATGCATGTTATCTGATCCAGTGAAGATGTTGTTCACAGACATGACAGCTGATGGTCAGAGTCTAAACAGGCTACACAGGGGGTCATGTTAGCTGTTCACACTTTTTATTTTTTCATAAAGAAATGTGCTACAGTACGTCTCTTAAGAAGAATCATCAAATGTCTATTATGTTAAGTTGTCTAACACTCAGCCTGGATTTGCAAGGGGAATCTGAAGTTTTAAAAAGAGTAATATCTTCAACAAAACATAAAAAAATATGATCATAATTTTCAAAGCAATATAATAAAACAGCACAAACGATAACTAAATCAATTTAAAAAAGGAATAATATTTTACAAAATTGAAATGAAAATAAAAAAGTGTAAAAAATACCTAAATTAAATTTTTCACTCCTCAAAAATAGTAAGTGAACTAAACTGTAATATGTTAAAAGTTAATAATGTGTTTACTGAGAAAATAAATGTCTTAATATCATTTCTGTTTTATCTCTTGTCTGTGCCTGAAATGGAATCATATTCTACTTCCAAGAGCTTTGGATTTAAACATAGATTTATTTTTTTGGTGTTATTTTTTCCTTTCGTGTTAACATTATGGTATACAGGGAATAATCACAAGAAAGAAATAACAAAAAAAAAAAAGATAAACATGGTTTAATCATATTTTGCCTGACTAATTTGACAATACCCAATGATGAGCTCAGAAAAGCTGTTTCAAAAGAAAATGTAAAAACCCTCCAATTGTTTCAGAAAAGTCATAACGATGTTTTTTAAAAATTTGTTTGGGAATCTTTATTGATGTATGGACATAAATAAGTCCTTTTAGTGTCATGATTACATTATTTATGGGATGAATATCTGCTTGCACAGGCGCAAAAGAGCCGATGGTACTGATCATTCTTCCTGGGCCAATTGGGTATTGAAAGTCCATTCTCGAGGTTGACAGCTGTCCCAGGATGAACTGCGGCAGCAGCAGTTTCCAGTTTAGTGCTCACAGAGCTCACAATATTAAGTTAAATGTTCTCTATTAAATTGTTTTGCTGTTGTTCTATAAAAGTATGTTTGTTGATTTGAGATAAGAACATCATACAGAACTTAAAAGCTTCACTTTATGACCCATTTACTGATTTAGTGCGTAATTTTAAAAATAAGTTCAGATGATGAAAGGACCGCAGAAAACAACGGATCTCCGAGGCTTACGTCAGACGGGGCTAACATTAGCCCGTCTACAGCAGCCCTCTCTCAACATTGCCTTGTGTGAAGTACCACTGGCTCTGATGGAGAGTTTTTTTTTTATTTCAGTGCACTTTGATCTCTATTAGTCAGATGTTTTATTTTGTGCAATTGGGAATCAGATTTTCCTCCCATGGATGTTGTGACACTCTTGAAACCTGAGCGGTTTAACACACGATCAGGGATCAGTTGAGAGATTCTATAAGGTCTGGCAGCCATTTCTAGTTTATCTTAACTTACGATTCCCTGCTGGAAAAAACTGTTACATACTGTAAGTTTATCTATTTCTTTTATATGCTATTGTCAATTTATTGTCTGTACATTTATTTATTGCTTTGTCAGCATTTTTTAGAATAAAAAAAAAAAAAAGAATAACAAAGATTTAGAGACAGTTATGTTGAGGAGGCTACACAAATAACTATATATATATATATATATATATATATATATATATATATNTGAAAATAAAAAAGTGTAAAAAATACCTAAATTACATTTTTCCCTCCTCAAAAATGTAGTGTACTAAACTGTAATGTGTTAAAAGTTAATAATGTGTTTACTGAGAAAATAAATGTCTTAAAATCATTTCTGTTTTATCTCTTGTCTGTGCCTGAAATGGAATCATATTCTACTTCCAGGAGCTTACTTTTTTGGCTTTGGATTTAAACATAGATTCATTTTTTTAGTGTTATTTTGTCCTTTCGTGTTAACATTATGGTATAGAGGGCATAATGTCAAGAAAGAAATAACTAAAAAAAAGATAAACATGGACTCCCTGCAAGGGCTACCATGCATGGAGTCATGTAGTCCAAGGAGGTCCAACGTGTAACCAATGGGACGTCCAGAGCTGCTGACAAAGGGGTCCCTCCATGCTGTGTCAAAAAGGGCTGAAGGTGAAAGAAAGCTCAGCACCACAGTGAAAAAATGTAGCTTCACATGCGCATTTGCACGGGAAAGACACCTTTTGTGACTTTGGTACCGAGCTTTCTTTTGGAACTAATAGATAAATGACATAATCTAGCCAAAGGCTAAATCTACAGATATAACAAAATTAGAAATCCGCCAGTAAAAGGTTAAAATAAGAAACTAAACCTCTTAACAATGAATTATTAACCCTCTCGCAGACAACATACACAATAAGAAGAAGCAGAACCAAAAGATAAACAAAATCCCAAAAAAAGAAATTATGACAGCCACTGATGCACACTAAATGCTTTTAGAGGTCTAGTTATTTCAATAGTAAGAATGTGAAGACGGTTGGTAATAAGACATTAATGACAAGTTAAAATGAACCATCGGCAGGAAGACATAACTTAAAAGATAAGAAAGGAAAACTGAATTTCGATTGGAACAGAACAAATGTAGAGCTAGTAATCTTTTATAATGTTTCATTGACAAACAGATAAGCCTTGCTCCTGAAAGTGCACTATTTGGTTCAGATTGGCTTAGCTGCTTATATGTGGTCTACAATCAGATTCCAGTGCATTTCCATCTCTATTGGTCAGATGTATTATTTTGTTCAATTGGGAATCAGATATTCCTCCCATAGATGGAATGACACTCTTGAAACCTGAGAGGTTTCACACATGATCAGGGACTCATTCTTCTCGACCTCTCTGCTGCGTTTGACACAGTAGATCACCACATCCTCCTCCACCGCCTCCAGCATTTCATTGGTCTCTCTGGCACTGCCCTCCACTGGTTTCACTCCTACTTCACTGACAGGACCGAGTATGTGGCCCTGGGGGAGGCAAAATCCAGACCTCACACTGTCACCTGTGGGGTCCCCCAGGGCTCCGTGCTCGGCCCTACCCTGTTCACCATCTACATGCTCCCCCTTAGTTGTGTTGTCGGCAGGCATGGGGTCAACTTCCATTGCTATGCTGACGACACACAACTTTACATTAAAATGACTCCTCCCAGCTCCCCCGCCAACTCTGTCACCCGCCTCAGCTCCTGCCTGGAGGATATACAGTAAAGGCATGGATGAGTCAAAACTTCCTGTAGCTTAATGCCTAAAAAACAGAGGCCATCCAAACTGGTACTCCTCATCAACTCCGTTCCTTTCCTCTCACCTCTGTTTCATTCTGTGGTCATACCATTC
>NW_015152321.1:17883-19212 GCF_000732505.1 Cyprinodon variegatus
CTCAGAGGCAGGGAAAAAGTTCACAATAAAGAACTATGTTTTCTGGGAATAACTGGGTCCGGGTCTGGTCACGACTGGTTTTCACTGCAGAGAGGGACAGATTGGTTAGCAGTCTTTCGGTGAACTTGCAGGTTGGGTATTTGCAGGTCTATACCTGATCAGAGATTAGCAGAGTGGTGGACAGGGGGAACCGGGAGGGTCCAGAGGCTGAAGGCAGGGGTAACCGGGAGGGTCCAGAGGCTGAAGGCAGGCAGAGGGCTAGGCAAAGGCAGGGCAGAGCAGATAATCTTACTGAGCAGGTTCAGAGCTTCTCTCCCAGCTCTTGCTGAGAGTGGGCAGGCAGGTTTCAGACTGAGTTGGATTTCCAGGGGTTCTACTGAGAACAGACAGCTTGGTCTCACGTTTGGGAAACCCTTCCAGGTCTTCAGATTTCCAGGCAGGTTCTTCCTGAGAAGCAGAGAGGACAAAAAGCAGATTAGGTTCAGGTTCAGGCTTCAAGGGAGTCAGAGATACAGACAGGCAGGTTGGCTCAGGTTCGCTAACCATAACTGGCAAACACTCTGGCGTCGGATTGTAGCTCTGCTCCTCCTTAAATGCCGGTCTCCTGATGAGCTCATGAGCCGCAGGTGTGGTGGTCAGCTTCAGCTCCAGGAGACCTAGAACGCTCTCTGCTGGAGAAAGGTGGACAGACCTCCAGATCCCAACACTGATCATATTGTTTTCATCAGTTGCTTTGAACAGAGTATTCAAAGTGAATAAATATCAGGCATACATATAACCTGTTGCAAGTCACTGATGTAGATTCTCAAATACACATTTATTGAGGATGGCAAACTGTTTGCTGAATGTTGACAATAAAACAGGAAATAAACAACAATTACATTAGTTATTGTGTGCTAATATAAAACATACTGTTTTCTGCTCTCGGAGTTTTTGTACAGCCTCTCTGGTTTCATTAACCACGGTGTACATCTGGCGCAGTAATAAACAGCAGAGTCCTCTGGTTTCATAGTGGACAGTCTCAGGTGCAATGTTTTCCTATTGGTGTCTCACAATCCCTTATGTTGCTGGAGTGTCTGAAAAGCTCAAGAGGATTTTCTCCAAACACAAGATCCCAGTACATTTCAAGCCAAACCAAACCCTTAAACAGAGGCTAGTGCACCCTAAAGATAAAACCCCCAGACCGAATATGAGCGGAGTAGTATAGAGACTCTAAAAATAAAAGTTTCATTTGTGACATTCACTTCTGATTTAACCTGTCATGTTATTTTTTTGTTTTTTTTAACATTACAATTTATATTTTTCCAAGCACACAACAGTTTAAAGCAA
>NW_015152321.1:21755-23844 GCF_000732505.1 Cyprinodon variegatus
GTTTTTTTTTAATACTTCTCAGTGTAATGTGTTTCATTTAAACTCACAGAATCCAGAAGCCAGCAGCAGCAGAGCTACAGAGAACATGTTGATGTTGAAGATGATCCAATGAGAACTTCTCTTTGAATGTGCTACAGACAATAACATGATATAGCATACTAACTGATTTGCCTAATGACAGCACAGCCAATAAAGATTCACCTCTATGCTCTCAGGACTGCAAAAAAAGAAACAGCATTTTTTTTCCAACAGGACACAGTTTAAATGTATTAATGTATGTCTAATAAATGTTTTTTTTCAAAATTCCCTTCAAAATAACATGTAATAACCACACAATTTAACTACATAAATGCATACATCTCTTATTTTAAAGTTAATAGTTTTACTTTAGCAAAGTAAACATTACCTACTGTAGTTTAACTTATCATTTATGATCACATGCATTTTTACATGTCAGTCTGCTGAGATATCTTGCAGGTATATCCAGAAAGATATTTATATGGTAAGATTGAAGCAGCAAAATGTAATATTTGTATTTAGTTTGATGCCTTAACATCATTGAAATCTTTTCAATACATGACCTTTTCTGAGGAAGTAAATTTGACAGCAGGTGATTAACAAGGATTACTTGTGCAAATGTTCAGACGTGCATACTCTATTGGTTCTGCCCTATTATGATGATCATGTGTGAATAAACTGAGACAACATGGTGCTCTTGCATTTTCAGGATGGTCGGAGAAACAACTTTTCATGCATTTTTTTTGCAATATCTTATAACCTGAAGCTGCAAAAATTAGACACAACATCATCTTATTTTAGAAAGTATGTTCACTGGCAGGAACAGTTGATTGTTGCGGAGCCCGTAGAAGAATACAAGGTAGAAGGAGTGTTAGCATTTTCTTCTCTCCAAATTTTCCAAAGAGAATGAGGCAATACAAATAAATGAAACAAGTAGACAACATTATATTCATTGAGTTTTATCTTCCAACATTAATACATGTTTAACATCTTATTCACTCAATGTTTTATTCAGAAATGTTCAGTCCATTGTAATGGAAACAAAGATTTAAAAAGAAATAAGAGGGGCTGAAAGCTTATTAACATTTCTGATGACCAGTTTTCTTTCACGAAGCAGGTTTAACTAACTCAGATTCAAATCCTTAACTCTGAATTGATCTAGCCTAAATTCGGGAACTCTACGTTTTCGGTTTCACCACAGCTGCCATGAATTAGTTCAGTCAACTCTAAGTAGGTCCACTCAATGGCGTGTGTAACAAGTTTAAAAAGCCATCATGAATGGACCCCCGAATCGACGAGTCACTATGACAACGCGCAACAGGAGGTGCCTTATTTTACCCCACTGGAAGTAGAGATCTTAATGAAAAAAGGAAAAAATTAAGCAGCTTTTCAGTTTTGTTTATTTTTCCACAAAATTTTTAACTGGATTATTTGGAATGTGGTTCAGATGCAAAGAAAAAAATATTGTTGTAACTATTATTGTAGAAAAATTATATTAGGTTTGAAGCACATTAACACTGTAGTTTTTTAACTGGACTGGTTCTAATATGGTCTAAAAGCTAAAAAATAAAAAATAAAAGAATCGATTTAGGCCTTTTAATGAATTTTCACAAATCAGACAAAGCTTTGAGAAATCAGAATTGGCTTTACAAGACTCTACTGTTAATTTATAATAATCTTATCTAGTTTTGAAAAGTCTACACACTTTTTTTTTTTCTGACAAAGCACTATAGCCCTTTAGCTCTCATTCAAATCAGTGCTTCAGTGAAGCCAACATCATATGTGTGCTTAATTGATCTTTGCTTTTCACAGTGGTGTCAATAAGTGGAGTAAGCATCATAAAGAGCAATATACCCTTGATCCAAATAATTTCAGAAATATAATCATAGCAACTAAGGATATAATTTTGTCATGAATATATCCCATGGTGTGCTTCTGTTCATTCAACTCCACCTAGCGAAAAGGTCAGCAAGAAGACAATAGCTGACTTCAACACCTGATGTGCATATTTAGTTTTGGTCTGATCCAACCCATTGGAGAGAGGAATATCAACATTGGCAAGACATAAAGC
>NW_015152321.1:26724-31316 GCF_000732505.1 Cyprinodon variegatus
ACAATAGCTGACTTCAACACCTGATGTGCATATTTAGTTTTGGTCTGATCCAACCCATTGGAGAGAGGAATATCAACATTGGCAAGACATAAAGCGAGTATTAAAACTAAATACAATTGGAAACTATGAATGACATGAACTCTAGAAATAATCACAAGTATTTATAATCTTTTTCTTGAACCAAAGTTAGATAAATCCATCTTGTTTTAAGTTCTATCAGTGGATAAGGCTGTGTATAAATTAAATGCAGGGGGTGATCTATTTTAGTGTAACAGTTTCAAAAAGATACTTTCTGTTACTGTTACTTTCAACCTTATTTTCAACCTTCTCAAAAAGATTGTGTTGTTAAAACACTGGCTGAGGTGGGAAAAGAAATTAAAGAAAATGTGCAAAATTTCCTTAAACACAGAGCATGCTCACTTGTGAGGTCACTGCAGCCTCTACTGCACATGCAGCACGCCAGTTGTGTGAATGCAGTTCACAGAGATCACATACAAGTTGCATATAATTGTAAATGTGAACAACCATGCAAAAAAATCAGATTTCTCAAAAAATAAGTCAGAATTGAGCATCAAGGCCTGCAGTACGAACATAGCCATGCAGTAGTTGCCAACAGTGAGCCAGTGAGTACTCTCAGTTCCTACAGACAGCTAATCATAAATTGAACTCTCTTAATTCTGCATTTCTCACTTAAGAAGCTGCATTTCACCTGACAACCTCAGATCAGATAATTATAAAAGCCATTAGTCCTTTATTTATTTATTAACATGTTTCTCACTGATTTTAAAATGGTTCTTAGCTCATTTAGACATTAAATTAGTTTTTATCTCTTTGCTCGATGAATGCAATCTCGGTTTAAGGGATTGCTGTGGAAGCCGCAATGCAAGTCAATATCTAATGTCACCACATGCTCATCCAGGAGGAGCTTGTCCTGCAAAGTCACTTTACTTAAACCAATCTGAATATATGATCTGATTGAGTTGTCTCTGTAAAGTGCCTTCAGGTGACACGTGTTGTGAATGCTATATAAATAAACTGAATAAAAAAAAAAATGCACTACTTTGCATCAGATCCTCTTTAAAGTGAAAAACAAAACTTTTTACAATAATTGAGATGCATTTCTAGATAGACTTTTTGAATTTGTCTCAAATAAGTTAATTTTAGCTGACAGTATTAATTTTCTGTTCTTTAAAATTTCATAGGTGTCACAGTTGGGTGATAGTGAGGACACAAATGCACAGATCAGGAGGCAAAGGTGAGTCTTGAAGATTTAATAAGGCAACTGAGGCAAAAATCCAACTTACAAAAATACAAAGAACTAAAAAAAACAGAAAACATCAGAGGAAAACTGATATGGTTGAGTGACTGCAGAGGGGAACGGAGCAAAGGATGGGCTAATGAGCTGAATATGGAGCAGGTGTGAGTGGAACTAACTAGAAGGAAGCCAAGGGAAAAGGAAACAAGTACAAGGGGGCAACAGAGAATAACTTAACCCCCAGATTCCACATACTCCGTCAGCGCTCCGCTCCGCCCCGCTGACGTACTTCTTGCGGAACGCTTGTCTTTAATGTAAATCAATGCGAGCTGTTCCACATCCACTGCTACTCCTCCGCACGTCTCTGTCCACGTACGTCTTCTCCGTCCTTCACCGACAAAATACGGAGCCAAGCTATTTTTTGCTCCGCTCCGGTCCGGCCAGGTCAAGATCTGCAATTGCAATCGCACCAAACAGGAAAAAGAACATCGAGAAATTCCGATTCGTCAAATTAAAATATAACAGCAACAGATCGGTNCAACATTATATTCATTGAGTTTTATCTTCCAACATTAATACATGTTTAACATCTTATTCACTCAATGTTTTATTCAGAAATGTTCAGTCCATTGTAATGGAAACAAAGATTTAAAAAGAAATAAGAGGGGCTGAAAGCTTATTAACATTTCTGATGACCAGTTTTCTTTCACGAAGCAGGTTTAACTAACTCAGATTCAAATCCTTAACTCTGAATTGATCTAGCCTAAATTCGGGAACTCTACGTTTTCGGTTTCACCACAGCTGCCATGAATTAGTTCAGTCAACTCTAAGTAGGTCCACTCAATGGCGTGTGTAACAAGTTTAAAAAGCCATCATGAATGGACCCCCGAATCGACGAGTCACTATGACAACGCGCAACAGGAGGTGCCTTATTTTACCCCACTGGAAGTAGAGATCTTAATGAAAAAAGGAAAAAATTAAGCAGCTTTTCAGTTTTGTTTATTTTTCCACAAAATTTTTAACTGGATTATTTGGAATGTGGTTCAGATGCAAAGAAAAAAATATTGTTGTAACTATTATTGTAGAAAAATTATATTAGGTTTGAAGCACATTAACACTGTAGTTTTTTAACTGGACTGGTTCTAATATGGTCTAAAAGCTAAAAAATAAAAAATAAAAGAATCGATTTAGGCCTTTTAATGAATTTTCACAAATCAGACAAAGCTTTGAGAAATCAGAATTGGCTTTACAAGACTCTACTGTTAATTTATAATAATCTTATCTAGTTTTGAAAAGTCTACACACTTTTTTTTTTTCTGACAAAGCACTATAGCCCTTTAGCTCTCATTCAAATCAGTGCTTCAGTGAAGCCAACATCATATGTGTGCTTAATTGATCTTTGCTTTTCACAGTGGTGTCAATAAGTGGAGTAAGCATCATAAAGAGCAATATACCCTTGATCCAAATAATTTCAGAAATATAATCATAGCAACTAAGGATATAATTTTGTCATGAATATATCCCATGGTGTGCTTCTGTTCATTCAACTCCACCTAGCGAAAAGGTCAGCAAGAAGACAATAGCTGACTTCAACACCTGATGTGCATATTTAGTTTTGGTCTGATCCAACCCATTGGAGAGAGGAATATCAACATTGGCAAGACATAAAGCGAGTATTAAAACTAAATACAATTGGAAACTATGAATGACATGAACTCTAGAAATAATCACAAGTATTTATAATCTTTTTCTTGAACCAAAGTTAGATAAATCCATCTTGTTTTAAGTTCTATCAGTGGATAAGGCTGTGTATAAATTAAATGCAGGGGGTGATCTATTTTAGTGTAACAGTTTCAAAAAGATACTTTCTGTTACTGTTACTTTCAACCTTATTTTCAACCTTCTCAAAAAGATTGTGTTGTTGATACACTGGCTGAGGTGGGAAAAGAAATTAAAGAAAATGTGCAAAATTGCAAAAATGCGCTCTAGCACCACCATCCATGTTTTATTTCCTTAAACACAGAGCATGCTCTCCTGTGACATCACTGCATCCTCGACTGCACATGCAGCATGCCAGTTGTGTGAATGCAGTTCACAGAGATCACATACAAGTTGCAAATAATTGGAAATGTGAACAACCATGCAAAAAAAATCAGATTTCTCAAAAAATAAGTCAGAATTGAGCATCAAGGCCTGCAGTTCGAACATAGTCATAGTTGCCAACAGTGAGCCAGTGAGTACTCTCAGTACCTACAGACAGCTCATCATAAACTGAACTCTCTTCATTCTGCATTTCTCACTTAAGAAGCTGCATTTCACCTGACAACCTCAGATCAGATAATTATAAAAGCCATTGGTTCTTAGCTCATTTAGACATTAAATTAGTTTTTATCTCTTTGCTCGATGAATGCAATCTCAGTTTAAGGGATTGCTGTGGAAGCCACAATGCAAGTCAATATCTACTGTCACCACATGCTCATCCAGGAGGAGCTTGTCCTGCAAAGTTATTACTCAATGCAATTATGTCACTTTCCTTAAACCAATCTGAATGTATGATCTGATTGATTTGTCTCTGTAAAGTACTTTCAGGTGACATATGTGTTGTGAATTGGTGCTATATATATAAATAAACTGAATTGAAATAAAGAAAAGAATGCACTACTTTTCATCAGATCCTCTTTAAAGATAAAAAACAAAACTTCTTACCATAGTTGAGATGTATTTCTAGATGGACTTTTTGAATTTGTCTCAAATAAGTACATTTTAGCTGACAGCATCAATTTTAAGTTCTTTAAAATTTCATAGGTGTCACAGTTGGGTGGAAGTGAGGACCCAAATGCATAGATCAGGAGGCAGAGGTGAGTCTTGAAGATTTAACAAGGCAACTTAGGCAAAAATCCAACTTACAAAAATACAAAGAACTAAAACAACCAGAAAACATCAGAGGAAAACTGATGTGGTTGAGTTACTGCTGAGGTGGAGCATATAAGGGGAACAGAACAAAGGATGGAGTAATAAGCTGAATATGGAGCAGGTGTGAGTGGAACTAACTAGAAGAAAGCCGAGGGGAAAGGAAACAAGCACAAGGGGGCAACAGAGTTACTTAAGTCTGCTTGAATATAATGGAAAATAAAACAAAGATCAACAAAACAGAATAACTGATAACTGAAACTAAACTCAGAGTCCCAAAAGGCGAGAACCATAACAAAAGGATTCAGAGATCTCCACAAAATATCCAGTTTATGTCCCTTTGAACCTTGTCATAATATGACCCTGTGGAAATAAAATAAAAAAACTTACTTTTAGTAATTTCAATGTAAATATTTTTCTGTATTGC
>NW_015152321.1:33566-35495 GCF_000732505.1 Cyprinodon variegatus
ATTGTAAACATTAATTTTTTTTTTTTGCATAGAGAAAGCTGCAACAATATGTCTCTTAAGAAGAACCATGAAATGTCTGTCGTGTTTAGTTGTCTAAAACTCAGCTTGAATTTGCAAAGGGAATCTGATGTTTATTTCTTCAAAAAAGATTAAAAAAAATGTTAATATAGAAAGATTTTTTAAAAATCCATGTCCATATTTGGCATGGATGTCAACTGGATCTCTTGATAATGTTTTTATACCATCTTCAAAAGATTAATTCAGTTTTGTACTTGGACATTTTTCTCATGTTAACCACAAATGAATGCAGAAAACACAATAAGACAATACAAAAATCTTAATTTCCAGTTTGCATCACACCAAAATATATTCAGAGTTCATGGATGGTTTCTGAGCATCTCTTCAGACTAATAAATGATAATGCATTTGTATAGAAGCCAATATTTTATACACTTTAGCAGATAGTTTGTGTTTGTCAAGGTCTTGGTTCTGTTAAGCTCTTTTTGAGTTTTCAGTTTCACGTTGATCATGTTTTTCTTTGTTTTCTATTTTTATTGGTTTAACTCCTATTTTGTTTTTTCTGGATGTACTTGCGTTCTTAGGTTTTTCTTTGTTGCCCTCTGTTGCACTCTTGTATTGGTCCCTTTTTGCCAAGCTCCTTTTTATAAGCCTCTGTTCACACCTGCTCCCAATAAGCTCGTAAGTCGTTTCTTTGTTCAATCAGCCATAAGTACTCTCCCTGTACATTTCTTCGTTGCTGGTTCCTCATCTTTTCCTGGCTTCTTGCGCAAGTCTTCCATGATGTCTCCATGGTTCTGATTTGTCTTGCATTTTTAAGTTGGATTTTTTGATTCCTGCAACTGTTACCTGTTAACACTACATTAAAACTACAAGAACTCCCCTCTGCCTCCCTTTCTCTGCATTTGGGACCTTAAAACCTCAACCAAACCTTTACATTGTTGTTTTGCCTCTTTTATGCTAGACTCAGTTAAAACTGATGGATTGCAAATCTCAGTTGTATTTTGAATGAAATTGACTTAAAGAAATAAAAGCAAATCCTAATATTTAAAATGACTTATTTCTTTTATTGACCATATCCCTTGTTGGTTTCAAATTTTAGTATAAAGCCCTGTTTCCCAAATGTATCCATGACATGGCCTCCTAAAAACCATTAATGCCGGGTCACACCAATTATGTCAGACTTTGCAAGCTCAGATGTGCTGATATGTCCAGGAATGAGCCACATTTTTTTTTATTCTGTAATCATTTCCCACACATTGAGACAAAGTCCTGCTGGATCAGATTAAGAAGATTCAACAGAAAAAAAAAAAAGTACATTATCTCTGATAATTTTGTCAATTAAGCTGCATTGGCTGTCAATCAAAAAGCGGCATTCCACTTAATGATCAACTTGCTCACCATGAACTTAATATATAGAATGTAAAGTTTTTGGTATATAGAAATTTTAATGGAAACTACGCATAGAAAAAAACAAACAAAAAAAAACAGCCACAAATACAAAAAAACCTCCGCCAGGCAGTACATTTCGCAACATATTGTGACTTACACCTACACCTAAAACTCAAACATGATTGTATCATTGCCAAATGTAAATGAGTTGTTCTTTGGTATGAGGGACACCTGTGGAAAAAATATATATATGTCCATAAAATTCATTCATAAATTTTTAATTGATCTTGTTAACAAACTGTGATGGCAGCATGTGCAGCCCACAATAAATGGTCTGGTAATTATTTTTATTTAAATGTAGCACTTTTTTATTATTTGGCATTGCTTGGCTAATTGGTTGCACACATTTGGTTAACTAATTTTGCCATATTTTGTGTTTAAGGTTTACTTTAACTAACTAATACTTTTCTTTTGAGTTGCCAGTTCTTGGGAAGTTGCCATGTAGGGTTGACTGGGCCA
>NW_015152321.1:36917-38603 GCF_000732505.1 Cyprinodon variegatus
TTTATTTCTTGAATGGTAGTGGATCAGTGTGTCTTTTTAGGTGAAATAATTTTTCAGCAGGTGAAGATGAATCATTAAAACGTTGTTCTAATAAATGGAACCTGTCCATCATGTCATGGGTTCTCAGTTTGATTCTGTCTTCGATTTCACAAAGTGGCTGTTTTTACAGCTGCTTCATATGTTATCATCTCAATAAATTTAAATAAATGATTGTTATTGGTTAGGTTATAAGTGGAATTAATTACTTATGTGTAATCTGAAATTTAAAAATAAATGAATAAAAATAAAATGATCCGTGTCACTCAAAATAACTAAAACAAAAACAAATAAATCTCACATCCTAGTTGTGGAATCCTCTCCCTATAAATATTTAATTCTGCTGTCAAACTGACATGAAATGTTTGTTTTAAAAACCTAATGTGACTAACAGACCTAGTTAATGATTATTTTCTATGCACAAAACTACGACAAAAATTGGATTATTCAGAAACTAAAACAGCTTCGTATGCTGTAATGAGAGCGGAGACAGAGGACATTCCGAGTTTACTGAACAAAACGTGCTTCCGACCAGGTTAGCTGTGGGGAGAATGTTACTATGTTGGCTGAAATAGAGGTTGAGGAAACTCTTTGTAAAACAGAAAACTTAGACTTTCCCTTTTTTCAGGTTTAAAAAACTTGGAGTTTTCAGTAAACCTGCTCAGTAAAATGGATCCCATGTCTTTCTGCATACTTTTCTGGTGTCATCCAAATTCACCGCTTGTGCGCTGCTTTCAGGTTCTAATATTGTTTATTTATGCTTTTTTTGTATCTTATTAATCAATTTCAATAAATGCAATAAGGAAAAAAAGGATCAAAACCTCAGGTTTATTAACTATACAAGTAAGTGGTCTCTGCTCATCCTGCAGTATGGTTGTCACTGATATGTGATAGATCGTAAAGCTGGTGACAAACATTAGTAGATTTTCAGGGGTTTTCTTAATCTTGACAAATTTCAAATTTTATCCGATGCACTGAGTACTAACTCCAAGATCAAAGTGGTGTCTTTTTCATACCGTAGCTTACACCTTTCCAGAGATCACTGATCCCTTATCCTTCTTTGTTACTACTCACTATTTACTAGTAGGTAAGTCATTTTTAAACCAAAACTACATTTATACTGATTTACATACAAAACAGACAAACTGATTATTATGAATAAGTAAAAGCTGAAGAAAACTAGCCTTTAACTTGTCTGTAGATTTAGAGCTCTCCCTCTATTGGCTTCATGCTGCAGGTGTTCAGTCTCTAATGTGTTTTTGTACAGCTCTGCTGCTTGTTTGTGTCACTGTGGCTGTCTTTTGCACAGTAATACACTGCAGAGTCTTCAGGCTGTAGATTCTGTCCATTCAGAGTTACAGTGTTGCTGGAAGAATCTACGGTAAAGCGGAACTTGTTTCTTAAAGAATCTTTGTAGATTGGAGTGCATCCGCTACATGTATATCCAATCCACTCTAGTCCTTTCCCAGCAGGCTGCCTGATCCAGTGTGTCCAGTAGCTGCCAACAGAATAAGAGACCTGACAGTCAACTGTGAGACTTTGACCTGGCTGCACAGACATAGCGGCTGGCTGTGTCAGCTGTTCACACTTCACACCTGTGGAAGACATTAAAAGCAAACTGTTAACAACAATAGTCCATCAATGTAGTGC
>NW_015152321.1:41160-47577 GCF_000732505.1 Cyprinodon variegatus
TTAGTGGGTCTAGTACCTGTGTCTTCTGCATGCACACAGTTGATTTATGCATGGGTCACATACAAACATGAACACTACTGTGAAATTTTACCAGCAGATTATTAATAAATTAATATATAACTATAACTTCCACTTCTAGTTAATAGGTCATTCACATCAAGGGTAAAACCAAGTAATGATTGTTAGTTAACATATTGCAACTGGCAATTTACTTAATTGACTGGTGTTATTATCGACTTTGCTTTGTGAACGGCAGTTAAAATCCAAGTCGTCACCATCTGTAAATGTAAATAACTTGTTTTATAAATTAAGCAGATTTATTATCATTAACCACAATGAAAATATTTATTTCTGTCTATTCAAGATGTTAACTCAAAAACATTTGAGTCAGCTTTTAAGAGTCAGCCACTGCTGTATAAATAATCACAGATAACCAAACTTAAAATATTGTTTGAAGTTACTTTTATGAACCTAATAATCCCTTTAACAGCATTATTATACATAATAAATTATGCAAACACTACAAACTACTGGAATAAACACAGACTACAATATTCCTACCACCTTTTAAAAAATGTATTAACCGTTATTTAATTACTTTTTTCAACATAAAATAACAAATTTGAACTTTAATCACAGAAATAAACAGTGATATAATACAAGTGAAAAAATATGTGCACCAACTAGAGTAAGTCAACAATTTCACATACAACCACTTCACTGTCAACAAAACAAATATTAATACACAATTATAAAGCTGCAAAGTGCCCTGAAAGAGAGATGAATGCAGAGAACAATGCACAATATTTGTTTAATAGGAATGAGCTGCTTTTGAAACCTAATGTGACTCAAGTTGTGTTTAGAGAAAAAAATCATGTGTGCTAAGAAAAACATGCAGAGCCTAGCCACGTTATTTCTGTCTATGAGAAACAGAGCTGCTGTTGGGTTTCTGTCAGCTTCCTGTTGATGCTTGTGTTTAACTGATGAAACCTCTAAGCAGTCCAAAGGGAGGCACATCTGCCATTTGGGTTTCTGCATCATTGTTTTGTTTACATATTTAGTTATTCCTGGAAGTAACCCGAACAAGGGGCTGAGTGTGGGGTTATGTGAGTCAAGATTATTAAAGCAACACTTTAAACAGTTAAATGTGGCGGTTTAAAAGGATTAAATCAACAAAATGAAAGACAAACTAAAGCTAAAAATATCATAGCTTAAAAATAGTAACATCTAATATAACTGAAACATTTCAACCTGGAGAAATTCACACAAAGAAAAGAAGTGTTTTGCAAGATTTTATTCACACAAATGAAATAAGTTACTTGGTGCTCGAACCCTGGCAGAAAACATGATTCTGTAAAGTTGGGTTAATACTCGCCGCATTGAACTGTTGTGTGAGGGTGTGCACGTCAAAACTGATGCAATATGTCATCCCCTCCTTTAAGGTTGTGCACCTCCAAAGTTTTGTAACTTGGCGCTGACTGCCAGCCTCGTTCCAAATAGAAGGATATAAAATTGTCCTGCAGGGACAAGTTTGCCTGTACTGACATCAAATGGTGCAGAAGATTCAAATAGAACAGTCTGGTTAAATGCTGTGTTGTTACTCTCTATTCAGTGACAGAAAACATCATACAGGGGTGAATTTATTGGCCAAGCTTGTGGTACATTAATGGATTTAGTTTCTGTTTCCATCACATAAAACATAAAGTCTGAAAAAACTACCAATAGAATGCAATGTATTCAGCCTTTATTTAGTATAACAAAGTTTTTTATATCTAAAAGGTCTTTGCCTTCACCGGCAGGCTGGATTCCTCATCGTCACGTCTCTGTTTGCAGCCAATAAACCTACAGTTTTGTTCCACCATATATTTCTGTGTTGCTGCCATAAACATAACTACTGTAGTCTTCTAGACTTCATGTCCAGTTGTTTAAACTGCACTTTTCAAACTACTCCTAAAAGTACATATTTTTCAAAATGTTCCTAAGGTCAATGTAACTGAGTAAATATGACTAATCACTTCCCACCTCTGACCTCTCTACATGACATTTTCTTTTAATCTACAAATAATGCTAGTCTATAAGTGCAAGATTACTTTTTCTTCAAAAATAATAGTGAGGCTTTGTAATTCATTTGTTCATTTTTATATAAATTACTTTAACCCTTACTTTAAGTAATGAAAAAAGCAAAATTCTTTAGTTGATTACGCATTCGTTGTTGTTGTTTCTTTGTTTTGTCTCATAATAATCATACCAATTAGCACATTTAATATTTTTTAAACTAAAATTGTGCTTCTTCTCTGCATATAGATAGATTTCTGGATAAAAGTTTGGATTTTCTCTCCATACATTTTCTTTTGTGTTTTAATATTGGCCACTGGTTAATAACAAAGGACAAATTAAATACCAAGACTTCATAGTAAATTTAGTTTGATCTTGTTAGGTTTTTAAATTATTTGTATTTATTGATGCTAAAGGGAAATAATTCCTAGCTGATATCAATCCAATGTTGTGCATATTCTGATTTTCCAGATCTTGAAGGCTCAGTTTCAGTTCTCTAATGGTGAGGGTGGTGGTGAAGCTCAGAGCTTTAGTGAACACCACTGTGACCTCATTCATCAGTAACAGGTACACAGAAGTGCAGCCTTGGCCTTCTCTGATTGGTGCGGTCAGAGTTCAGACTGAACACTAATACCTGACTTGAGGGATGGGAATGAAAAAATATTCTAAATCATTACACATAACAGAAACATGTTAGCACTTTTTTTTAGCAGTTTTTTTATCTTTATTGTTCACCATAGATAATTGAAAAATGAATTATTTGAATGAGTTTTATGAATTAAATTTTATTTTTGTTTTTTTAACTTCCCCACTAAAATATTTTATTTAGCTTTTATTCAACGTTTTATTTGACATAGCATGCAAATATATAGTAAATGTGTTTTTTCCTTCTTTTCACTGTTTTTATGCCTCATTTTTCTTTGTTAATCCAAAACACATTATTGTAGTTAAATCACTTGTATTTCAAAAATAAGAAAATAAAAAACTAGATTAAAATCACTATAGTTCTTTGATGTTCTTTTTCTATTTCATTTTTTTCCAACTACAAATTTGACCTAGAACTGAAAAATTCAACTAGATCTATAAGTCAAGCCTCCCCAAATATTTTTTGTGCAAAAAAAGTCTTCTATATTGGTGTTTTGGATTTTGTCTTATTTTTAGGGAATGCCTTTATTTCTCATTAGTATTGAGAAGTATTTCTTCAGACTCTTGAGAATTTAAAATTTGGACAGAAAACCCAGATATCCCTAAACTCATATTGTTGTTGTTTTTTTTCTTGGAGGTTTTTGTGCAGCTGCTCCACTGCTTTCAGTCACTGTGGTTGTCGAGCACAGAAGTAAACTGCAGAATCTTCTGCCGTTAAACTACTGATCTCAAGGAACTGTGTGCTGCTGGAGACATCTTCTGTCATGGTGAATCGACTTTGAAATGAGCTGGCATAGCTAGGATCGTTATTACCAGTAATCATAAACCCAATCCACTCCAGAGCTCTCCCTGGTCTTTGTCTAATCCAGTGCATATTAGCGTCTGTCATGCTGTAACCAGAAGCGACACAAGACATCTTCACTGACTCTCCAGGTCTTTTCTCCACAGAGGCTGACTGATCCAGTTTGATCTCACTGCAGACTCCTGTAAGAAAACAACATGTGGTCATAATTATTTAAAATATTTAAATATTAAAGAAATATCAAAATAATGGGCCCAAAATCTCACCATGAATTAAAAAAACAAAAATTAAATTCCAGACGATAGTTTTGTCCATCATTTGACAAAAATAACTGAAGGTGTATTATGTTCTTATAGAGTCTTAGAAAAGTGATCAAGGAAACCTGCTGATGGTTTACTTTTAAGAGAAGGTGGGTTTGCATAGGCCCTCCCATTAAACTACAGGTTAATAGGAGCATTAAACTCTGGATTTCCATTCGACAAATAACAGTTAAATAACAGTTAATAAAAGAAGTGTGAGTTCTTAGATATCATCGATGGTCTCAGGGCTCCCCCTCTAGGAGCCTCATAAGACATGACAAGAACTGATTTTGTTTTGGTATGCCGCCAATTCGTTTCAAATGATCTAAAAATCGGTACACTTTTATTAATATAAAAGTATTTATCTTTAATTTGAGCAAATACTGTAGAAAAAAAAAGACGATCTGCCAACGCAATGAGTATGTTTACCCTTAAAATAAGGTCATTAGGATCATGCACTTAAAATAAGAGGCTGTGGTTATTTTTTCTTATTCTAAACATGAATTGTATTGCAATGGCAAAGTTTTTGATTTGCCTGCACAATTCAAGAAGGTTTTAATCTATGCACTTATTTTTATGAAAAATTTATTTACATCCATTTCAGTTTTTTGCAGAACCATCAGATTTTAAACAGTAATACACAGAAGCAGCTTTATTCTGTCCATTTAGAGTCACTATCTTGTTAGAACTTATTCCTTTACTTCTGAGTTTTTTTTTTTGTTTTTTTTTTACCAGTAAGTTTTTTTCAGCTTTGTTACAACTAATCCACTTCAGCATTTTCTGCTGCTGCCTGACCCAGGCTGTATAGTAGATGCTGACAGCTGATGCTCACATGTCAAGCAGCAAATTAATGGAGGCCAACTATCTCCACATTTCTGAGCCAACAGCGAAAATAAAATATTCCAGTGAGAGAAAATTACAAAAATAAATGTTGATTGGTAATGCAAAAACTTATATATACACTGCCTGGCCAAAAAAAAAAGTCGCCACCTGGATTTAACTAAGCAAATACAAGTATAAGTATATATAAGCAAGTATATACTGTATATATATTCATGTTGAACATTTGTTTTCTTCAAGAAATACAACTTTTCACAAAAAATTAGAAATCCTATCCTACCAATCAGTATTTCTAAAACACAGCTAAATATTGTTCTTTTTTATATCTAGTTGGAAACTTCAGGGGTTAATTTATTACAAACAAGCATCTCATATCTGTCTTTTGGCACCACAGTTATGATATGTTTAAATGTATCATCATCCATATTGTATGAGAATCTATGAACTCAGAGACATTAACAATAAATTATATTTGAATGGGAGATATTTTTGGTGATGACCTACATTTTAATAAAACAAGAAAAATAAAATAACTAAATTAATTATGTCATGATCCAGGCTTTAAAAGGTAAAACAAATAGCAACTCAGAAAATTTTACATTGACTGCCCAATTCACCCCGAGCACTTGAGGTTTTTTTACAGCCGCCCCGAGCTTCAGTTGCAAGCCATTCCAGTCCTTTTCCAGAAGCCTGTCTGATCCAGGCCATCCAGTAGCTGCTGAATGAGAGTCCTGATGTTGTACAGGTCAGTTTGTGGGAATCTCCTGGTCTTTTAATCACTGGTTCAGACTGGGTCAGAGTCTGGCAATAAACACCTGTACTGTAAATATAATTAGAAATACCATGATATTATGAGTGATGAAGTTAAGTTTTAATTGTATCTCAAGTTAAATGATAATACCCATACTGTATAAGACAATTTTGATTTATCTTTGCACTTTGAAAAGCACATTTATTAAGTTATTCTGTTCTGTGCTTTTATGAACTAATTTAACTAAAGATTTTATAACTTGAGTCACTGTAGTTCTGATATGAAGACGTAGACAGCAGTCATCTGTGATGAGACTGAGAATTTGATGGAAACATATTGAGAGAAGCTTTGAAAGGAGCTTACAAGAGTAACTAAATGTTTATCTGTGTTTATTTATCCAATCCAGTCAAGACTTGTCCAAGCCTTCTGTCTGATCCAGTTCATACTTTAGTTTGTCATCTTTTAACATGATGTAAATCAGTTTTCCTAATCTTTTAACATCAAATGGAGGATGCAGTAATTTACTTCACATTAAATAAATATAGATCTTTTCATCTCGAGGATTCTTTTTGGGCAATAAAAATTTAATTTTTGCATCAATAAACTAACAACAAATGATATGACATTGGTATAAAAAAAAAAAAAAAAAAAACTTTCATTATTGATAGTGGGTGCTCTCTTTCTCAGTTACTGGCTCCAGCTTCTCATTTGCCAGTTTCAGATGCAGATCCAGTTACTGGAGCCAATCAGTGGCATCAGAATAGATATAGCCTCCTGTGCCAAGGAAGTCACTGCTGAATGCAGAATATTCTGAAGTTCGGCACCAATACCATGCCTTACCAACTACAGTATTATATTATTAAACCCTAAAGAAGCTTTAAACATTCAGAGAAAACAATCATAAAATGTTAAGAATCAATTTTATAAAGGTTATTGATTTCTGTTTTATCAAATAATTTTCCTATTATTATTATTATTATTATTATTATTATTATTATTATTATTATTATTATTATTATTATTAT
>NW_015152321.1:48699-53948 GCF_000732505.1 Cyprinodon variegatus
AAATTAGGCGTTATGCTTCCATCAAAACTTTACAAAACTACAGAACAGTAAACAGTACTTCAAAGTACTCCGTAAGCTTACGTTTTTTCTCAAACATAGGACAAAAATAAAGATGTTAAAATAAAGGGCACATTCCGTTATGAAATACAGACTTAATTAAAATGAAATGAATTTACTCACAAAAATAATAAATAAATCAGACGAAATTACAATAACTGGGCTTTGCAGTCATCTCAGCAACATAACATTTTACATGTAGAACATTTTCAAAATGCTTTAATATTCCTTTGGTCTGAATAGGAAGTGCAGCAGCAGCGCAGTCCACATGACTTAGTTCATTTCTTTGTCTTGTTGGCACTAAGCCAGTGAGAAGCTCGTTTCTTCTGGACAACATAGACACACGACTTGGGTTTTGTCAAGAGAACCTTCTGGCATAACTTAAAAAAGAAACGTATCATTCAGGATACCTTGTCTGCTGGCCATTTTTGCCCATTCAAAGCACAGGTCTGTTATGCTGCGGACTCTCCTGCAAACTTAGCATTCCTGAAGCTACGGAAAGCGCTGAGGGTAAAACAAACAGTACAGAGAGCGCTGCGGAAAAATAAAGAACACAAGCGAACGGTGCGTTTATTTTGATGCGCGATTAACGTGCGTTCAAAAAAAATGTCGCCGTTATAGTCTAAAGCAGTTAACGCATTAATAACGCTTTAAAACTGACAGCCCTAAAATATACATATATATATATATATATATTCTTGCCTAAAGTCAATATCTCACCTTGAATTATAACTACAGAGAATAAACTCCAGACAATAACTGTGTCTTTAGTTAATATAGTGAACAGAGTAGCTGAGAAAGCTGTGAAATATTTTTGCTATTACTGTTCATATATCATTAAGGTTCCCTGTGGTTTGCTTATGAAAGAGAAAAAGTTTGCATATACCTCCCCCTGCCGGTCTTAAAAGGGGGCAATGTAAATTAAAAAAAAGGTCTTCCTTTGGCAAAGGAAGATAGGTAGGTCAGACCCAGACTTTTCTTAACAACATAGTTAATTTGTTATTTATTGTACTGGTATGGAAATGTTAGTATTTCCATACTGATTATTTACCGTTGTGGAGCTCCAGCCGGGTAAAGTGGGCGGGGTATATAAAGGGCCGCTGTGCTCAGTTTGACATGTGTCAGCTGTGTATCATCACCGTGTGGCCCGCGCCCCGTGGGTTTTTGACTAAGAAAAAAAGGCAACGGATCGCAACTCGTACAACTGCTCCGATTGCTGGTGGTAGGTGTTTCTCCCGCTCTCCTCAGTTCCGTAGATTACTGATTAAATCTAAGCGCAATTGTGACAATAGGTAACGCGCCAGCTACCGCTCTCCTCGTCCTCATCGCCAGTGTGTGTGTGCGAGAGCGTGCGGTTGGGTGGACTAAAAGGTGAGATTGCAATGCTCATTGTAAGTTCAGTTTGTTCCAATGGTTGCTCAGTGATTAATTTTCTTAGGTCCATCTCATCTTTGGACCACTGCTGCTCTGTTCTCTTGTTTTTTTGGATCTTTTTAATGGACGCCCTTGTCTCTTTACCTGGATTCGGCGGCGTACCTGCTTTAAACCTGGACTGTTCTGACGCAGCATTTGGGGTGTGGCCTCGGCGTACCCAGTATGCCACAGATCGTTGCGTGGCAGGAGGACTACACCCAGCCTTGATGGATATTTTATTTTTTTTTTATTTTCTCTCTACATCGATTAGTTTCTTTCTTTCCAAGTTTCTTTTTTTTTTATTTTGCTTACAAATGTTATGATTCTCAACTTGAAGATTTATTTCTGAAATATTGTTTGTTTATTTTGTTGTGTTTAAAGTAGTTGTGTTTAACTGTTTTTCTGTTTGCAGTTGCTGAGGTCTGGCGTCGGTGTGGTGACGGTGTCTACCTCTTTTGTGTGCCGTGATTCCTGGGTTTGGGTTATCTCGCTGCATGTCTACCCCATATCGCTCCTTCGGCCGGCAACCTAGGCCACTGCAGTTTTCTTTTGTTTTTGGTTTTCATTTTTTTTTTTTAAGAATTGGCTTCTAAGAACAGTATTTTAGAAAGAATTTAACATTTTTCTACATTCTGATGCCTTCTCAGATGTTTTACCTTCTGCATAATTAAACTTGTGTGCCTGGGTGAAATTCCCAGGGTGGCGTTGTTGAGCAACCTATTGAAAACTAAAATTTTCCAAAAACATCTTTCAATTCCTCCTACTCTTGCCACATTATGTTTACATCAAAGCATAAAAATTAAATTGGGGGGGTTACATTACATTGTTTTAATCCTGTATACCTCTGGTACTTGTTTGTTTCACTGCGGACTGTCTAGGACAGTAATGCACAGCAGAGTCTCCAGTCTTTATATTCTGTCCATTTAAAAACAGTGTTCCGAAACGTAACCTCTGTTACATCGTAGTCAAAGCAGTCATTATCCCGGAAGCTGTCTGATCCAAGCCGTCCAATAACCCAGTACATTGAAAAGTGATGACTAACTGGCTTGGCTTCACAAAGAGAGGTCATCAGATGTTAACATGTAACATTTCTGTTAAAAATGTTTCCATAAAAAATTAGACAGCAGGGCTGCAGATAAACAATTTTTGCACAGAACCACATCCTATAAGGGTAAAATTATGAATGCTCTCAAAAGTTGCTTGATGAAATCATAACTTATCCACCTGTAATATCCATTAATTGGTTGTTCGATATTAAGGTCACTGTCTAGAATTTGTAATTGTTAAAACTCCTAATTCAAATAGTATTCAAATTTTATCCTTTTAGATCTATGAAATGACATTTATTAAAAAAAAAATTTATGTAATACCAACATTAGAAAATTCTATTGTTGTCTACTATTATCTGCATCCGTATGGCAAAATGGAAAAGCCACATATTAGCCATTGGCTTGTATAGCATCTGTACTGTAGTTACCTCTGTTATGTATTTGACAAATCCTGGTGAAACTGACAAGTTAAGCCCCTGTCACACCTTGACGATTTAGCCAACGTATGCCTGACAATGACTATGGTTCTCCACCAGAAAAAGATGGACTCCCCTCACAACACCTTGTTGGTGGTGCTCTTGAGATTGGTTCAGAAGAGCAGGCATCTTATGGTGAGGACAGTACTGAAGGCACCACCCGGACTGCGTTCATCATCAGCAGGTAGAAGTTCAGCTTGGCTTTTTCTGGAGGGCAGAGACACAGAGTTCAGACAAAACATGGCACTAAAAGCTGACTCCAGGGATAGAGCTAACCTAAGACAGAAAATGTTCAGAATTACCTGGATAAATGTTTCCTCATGCATCTTCTGATGGAAACATGTTTGACATGCACCGACCTAAAGTCAGTAAAAACTCTGATACGGACAGATATAATAAATGATCCTCTTAAGTTCAGCTTGAGTTTCAAGGTATAATGTTGTATTAAGAAGAAATCAATTAAGATAAATTATGAGACTGAAAATGATCAAAATAAATATTTAGCTTACAGTTTTTCTCAAAGCCAAAAAGTTGTGGCTTTGTTACCAGCTTCATTGTTGCTGAAGGTCCCATTCATCTCACAGGAGTGGATGGTTTGATTGCTAAATGCAACAAAGTAGTAGGTGTAGCCCTTTGACAGAATTGGATCTTCAGCGCTCACGTTGACTGGACCACCTTTCCCATTTATAACCACATCTCCCTCCTTCGGACAGAAAACTGTGATCAGGCAGACATCTGGACCCAGATTATCTGCTGTCTTTAGGGGGTACCCGGGAGTCTTGCAGGGGACTCAGGATGAATATCGTTGGAGGCACATCTGTATATAATTTGCCATTATATCATGTCATATTTTCAAAAGAAGTAGATACCGAATAGATTTCAGTGTACTTTAGAATATAGCCTTTACTATATAATTTTGTTTTTCTTTCAGGTAACTAGAACTTCAACCTGTTGAGTCTGAAAACCTACCAGCAAAGTTTTCCAGTTCAACTGTTGTTGACATGTCATAAATTAAATGTCTGATTCTTGACATTAAATAAATGCTGAATATTAATTTGAATAGATGTTAACCCTGCTTATTTTTATTAATCATTTAAAGATTTATTTCCCTGAACAGCTGGTTTTGGGTGCTAAAAAACAGTGCATGTTCTGTAACTGAAAAGCTTAAAGAAAAGATTCCCAGGCTTTGAAGTCATAGTATGCACAGAATTAAAAAAGCTTCCTGGAAGCAAAGCGAAATGTCTTCAAAGTTGGAAACAAAGTCAAATGTTTTGTTTTTTTTAACTTCTTGGAACTTAAAGAAAATCCATTGCCACAGACTTTTTTTTAGAATTTTAAGACTTTACTTGAGAACCAGTTTAGATCAAAATAATGTTTGTGCTAAATATAAAACTAGACAAAAATAGGAAGACATTCAACTAATTGAAGAAATGCTAACATTATTTATAGTCAAAATCCATTTCTCCTGATGCTAAATGTGTTTGATGCAGTATTTTAAAACCTGGCATAAATCTTTAAAATAAAAATCTGGCAGTGAGAGTAAAATAATAGAATTCCAGCACAGTGTTTCCAATTATGTAGAAGGTATTTTAAGTAATTGTTTATCAATTACCATTAGGATAAATGGTTATAAATTTGCTTAAAGTTTACATAAACAGAAACAACCAAAAATCAACAAATAGGGCTTGTTTTTTAAGGATCTTACCTGGTACAGCAGTAACAGTTGTTCCATTGCCCCAGTGGTCTAACTCTCACAGTGCATCATCTTTATTGAGTTCTTAAACGAAAACCCAAAGCACCAGCAATAAAGGCATAAAAAGAAATAAATTAATAAAAGAGATTTAACACTGGTTAAACTCTGATTGTTGGGAGCTGGAGAAGTTCCACCTTTCTCCAGCAGAGTCCGCCGTGGATCCTTCTGATCCGCAGTGTTGATCCAGTTGATCCAGCGCCTAAGCCTAGATCCTCAGTGTAACTTTGTGACTTTGAATCAAGACTGGATTCTAACCGTTGTCTCTGTCTTCCAGGAAACCAGTGTCTCCTCTGTGAAGCTCAGGAAGAGCTAACCTGCCGAGCCGACCCTCTGAGCCAAACCTGAAGAATCATTGAGAACTTCCATGCAGCTCAGGACTAAGAGCTGGAAAACCCAAACCCCAGGTCTGTTCATTATAAGACTTGAGACGCTGAAGCAGCAAGCGGACTCTGCTGATGAACTCCTCCCCAGACTCAACAGCGACTCTCCCAAAGCTAACCT
>NW_015152321.1:57452-59041 GCF_000732505.1 Cyprinodon variegatus
ATTTCACAGCCGATCTCCTCGATCTTATCCAGTATCAGTGCTGCAGCTTTTGCCTTGTTTTTCTTGTATATTTCTTATAGTCTTCTATATCTGTGGGCTTTGAGTCTATTCTTGGTAACATGTCTACTCACACCCTTTTTTTTCTTATCTGTCTTCCCCTTAGTGTGCCGTTCATTAGACAGATCGCTCTTTTCATGATCTTATTTATTTCCTTTTTTGAAGAATGAAGGGGGTGAAGGCCCCATATACTGTCTTCTGTTTCTCCCAGGGTTAACTGGAAAGTTTCACTGAGAGAAGGTAGCACGTTCCCATCCTCTTGCCGCTCTACTGTCATCGCCTTTGGAGGGCTCTCCTCCATGTCAGAAACCTTGCTCGCAACACAAGATTCTTCTGCCCCTTTCCTTGTCCTGAAGTATACCGCTGTGTGCATTTTACTCATGTGTTGAGAGAGACCCCTTTTTGATCTGAATGAAGAGGTACAGTGGGTGCAGGCCTCGTTGTAGGTGACGGATGTGATCTGTGTTTTGGTTACGCATCGTGCGGCATGTGCGGATGCCTGGCCGAGCCTTCTCTTACTACTTGCACATTTTATGCAAATGTAAGATATTCCTTTACACTTGTGCGCCCTTCTTAAGTGCATTGCCGCTTGTGAAGCAGAGTCTAGGTGCTCATCACAAAACTTGCATTTATCTGGTTGCCACGGGATTCTCATGCCCACCGTTGTCGTCCTTGGCAGTATGTTGCCCCTCATACTGTCATTCGTATAGTCCATCGTTATCATGCCTGCTTTCTTTGGTTTGGCTCCCCAGATGCGCCTCCTGACCCGTCCTCTCTGCACGTTAGTCACAGGCATGACGTCCACCGCCTTAACCATACCCTCCGGCCTTCTCAGAATTAGCCCAGTGATGGGCCTACTCCCCACCGCATTCACAGAGCCGATCCGCTCCTCCGTCCGCACTAGTTTCCTCCTTGGCGTGCTTGCCGTCTCATCTTCTCCCATTCTCTTTCTGGCGCGCACACTTGTCATGATCGGCTTTCCTGCGGAAGACAGGATAGGTTAGCAACCCCACCATAACTGGCCACACCTGCGAATGACAACTCGGTTAGGCACATCGTCCCCCTTTTCATAAGAGGACAGGTCAGGTTAGTAACCCTTCCTACAGGCCACACCTGCGAATGCCAAACTTTGTTAGTCTTGTCTACCTGCTGTAACCTTACGGAGGCAAGTAAGTAAGCAGTTTCCATAACTGCCCACACCTGTTAAAGCCAAACTGGTTAGTCATACCGCCTCTGTTACTGCCAAGCCCGTTCCCTTGGCTGTGGTTTCGCTGGATGGGGGTTAGGGACAGTGGGAATCTCGATCATCCATTCATGCGCGTCACTAATTAGATGATGAGGCATTTGGCTACTGAGGCAGGTCAAGACCCGCTTTCCGTATTATAGTGTACGTCACGTGGCCATCGGAATGCTACGCATGATTTATTGTAATCATCACGAGACCCCACCGACCCGTGCAATTCCAGGTCCACCGCAGCCCGGGGGATGCACGCAACCCTACTCGTCTGGCTTACGCAGAAAGTCCCGCAGCA
>NW_015152321.1:62094-63297 GCF_000732505.1 Cyprinodon variegatus
CCCAAATAACGAACTGATTCACCTGGGGGGATCATGTGGATCTGCGTTCCACCGATCTCCCATGCTTCACAGCCGTTCACCACGCCCTTCTCCATGTAGAACCCGTGACACTTCTTGGGCTGAACCCTAAGCCCAGTCATCTGGCAGAATCTCTCCAGGATCCCGAGATTCCCCCTCATTCCCCCCGTCGACTCACTCACCAAAACCAAATCATCAGCAAAGGCCAGCGTGGCGATCGTCTCATCGCCCCAGCGTAGCCCAGACCTGGCCGTTTCGAGGGCTTGGATAAGGGGATCCATAGCCAAATTGAAGAGCAGTGGGGACATTGGGTCACCTTGCTTCACTCCAACATTCATGTGAATTGGTAGCGTATGGCCGCTTACGCACCTCACCCTAGTGACGCAGTCAACATATGAGTCTTTGATAAGCTCAATAACGTGCTGGTCTACTCCGCGTTCACCCAGAGCACACAGGATGTGCTCATGGGCTATGGAGTCAAAGGCCTTCGCAAAGTCAATAAACACCACTGCCAGCGGGGTGCCGGCCCCCCTCGAGTGCCTGATGATCTCGGATAAGATCAACAGGTTCTCCGCGCAACCACTCGAACCGGCCAGAAACCCGCGTTGCCGGGGATGCAAGGGACAGTCTCGCGTTAGCCTCATCGCCATGATCCTCGTGAACAGCCGCAGAACCAGGGAACCAATAGTGACAGGGCGCCAGTCGTTGACATCCTGCGATGCATCAGTAGTCTTTGGCAACAACGTTTTTCGACACTCCTTGAAGGCCCGGGGAATGACTCCACGGATCAACCACGTCGTGTACAGCCGTCCTAGTTGCTCACCCCTAGGGTCCCAGTCCAGCAGTGCCTTCTTGCTGATCCTGTCTGGTCCCGGGGCCTTGCCATTATCCATTTTGGTTAGGTTTTCTATCACCTTCGCTGCCAGTATAGGATTATAGAACTCCGAGTTATCGGAGGTTACGCCAGTACAGAATCCCCAAGCCCGTGGAACTCCCCTACAGTCTCCCATCTTCCACGAAACGCTTCGTAGACCTGGTCTAACAGCAGGGTACATTCCTGACTTTCGGCACCATCGAGGATCCGTGCCGCGAGTCTAGCTTGATCCCTCGAGTACCAGTATTGGTGCTCTCGGTAATCTCGCTTCCGCTGGGCAAGCCGCCTTACCCATCCCATTGCCTGGGGTT
>NW_015152321.1:71708-73449 GCF_000732505.1 Cyprinodon variegatus
GTCTGAATACTAATGCCCCCGACTGTCCCTATTAATCATTAAGTCGATTTCCAAAAACCAACAAAATAGAAACGACTTCCTATTTTATTATTCCATGCACGAATATTCAAGCTTTTAACAGCCTGCTTTGAGCACTCTAATTTTTTCAAAGTAAACCCGACAGTATCCCAAGACACCCAGTGAAAGGCACCGTTGAAACCTCTGCCGAAAAATCGCGAGACAAGATAGCAGTTACATCAAACAAGATGAACCCCTCCTTGCTCACCGAAATCCAACTACGAGCTTTTTGACCGCAACAACTTTAATATACGCTATTGGAGCTGGAATTACCGCGGCTGCTGGCACCAGACTTGCCCTCCAATTGTTCCTCGTTAAAGGATTTAAAGTGTACTCATTCCGATAACCGGGCCTCGGATGAGTCCGGCTTCGTTATTTTTCGTCACTACCTCGATCTTCGATCATTGGGTAATTTGCGTGCCTGCTGCCTTCCTTAGAAGTGGTAGCCGTTTCTCAGGCTCCCTCTCCGGAATCGAACCCTGATTCCCCGTTACCCGTCAAAACCACTGTGGGCGTCTATGCCACAGTCGACAGTTGATAGGGCACACCTTAGGCGGAAATATCGCCGGCGTAAAGCCATGCGATTTGCAAATGTTATTCAGAGTCACCAATGGTACAGCCGAAGCCGTTTGGTTTTGGTCTAATAAAAGCATCCCTCACGTAAGTTCGGGATTTTTTCGCATGTATTAGCTCCAGAATTACCGCAGTTATCCAAGTAACTGAGAATATCCAGTATATTAGGTGTGATTTAATGAGCCATTCGCAGTTTCACTGTACAGTCCGTGTGTACTTACACTTGCATGGCTTAATCTTTGAGACAAGCATATGACTACTGGCAAGATCAACCAGATAACTTTTTGGATTTCATCCCAACTCGGTCAAGAGTTGGAACTAGTTTAATACGTCGAAAAGTTCTTTCGTCACGATTGATTACCAAAATTTAACATTAAGAACCCATGTTCCTGGTACAATATCGACATACAAAATCATTTCGAGTGAAAATCTCTCGAGTCGATAAACTACCTAGGTTAACATAAAGAACCAATGTTTTCGGTAACACCTATGTCAAAAAAATACATTTCAAAGTATAAACGTTCCATAACATCACTTTCAGATGTCAGACAACTGAATGCGATTTCTCAGACAATGTAATACCTTTCGTACTAGAGTTTTATTTCATTCCAAAAGATAACAAAGTCTTCCTGGAGTTACACGTTATATACGATTGAGATTACTAGCCCTCAGTGAGACAGGCTCACTCATCGTGTTGGGGGAGTAACAGGACGCGTTTTAATGATCAGAACTAGTTTATTCTTATCGTTAAAACCCGTTAACCACATTGGAGACACACTTGACTTGGGTTATCGCATATTCAAACATGAAACCAACTATTACAGCGAGAATGATTGTAGAGTTATAAAAATGGGGAAAAAGTAATTTTATTTCTTACTTTTTCCTCATTTCTTTCTACAACTCCTCTGAATCAATTGAAAACCCATAACAGATCCCTGTTAAAGAAATATGTTATACAAAAAATCGATATTTTTTACCTTTTTCCGTGCTTTTTAGCAAATAAAAAACACGGAAATTGATGCCGTTAATACTCTATTTTTTACTCCTGCCGTTAACATACGTTAAAACCATTGAAGAACCATTTCTGCAAAAAAGTCATTCCATTGTGGGA
>NW_015152321.1:75652-76927 GCF_000732505.1 Cyprinodon variegatus
CGTCATTTTTTTACGTCAATTGGTTAAAAAGTTATTCGAGGTGATCGGTTGAACAAATTGAAAAAAATATATTTTTATATATAATAAAATACAATCATCGGTTATAACTTTTAAACGGCTTCACGTACAATAATAATAAAAATATGTGCATCTTTACCTCACTACGTTGATTCCGAAACAGTTAGCGTCATTTTTTTACGTCAATTGGTTAAAAAGTTATTCGAGGTGATCTGTTGAACAAATTGAAAAAAATATATTTTTATATATAATAAAATACAATCATCGGCTATAACTTTTAAACGGCTTCACGTACAATAATAATAAAAATATGTGCATCTTCACCTCACTACGCTGATTCTGAAACAGTTAACGTCATTTTTTTACGTCAATCGGTTAAAAAGTTATTCGAGGTGGTCGGTTGACTGTTATGAAAGTAAAGGGGGCGGGGCATAAAATATTCTTATCCCGTAATAACTTCTAACTTATTTCTTGCATATAAAAAATAATAATATTTATGTGCATTTTCACCTCACTACGCTGATTCCGAAACAGTTATTTTCTTTTTTCTAGGTCAATTGTTTAAAAAGTTATTCGAGGTGATCTGTTGAAGAAATAAAATAAAATATATTTTATATACAATAAAATACAATGACCGGCAATAACTTTTGAAGGGGTTCACGTACAATAATAATAAAAATATCCGCGTCTTTACGTTAATCAGTTGATTCCGAAACAGTTATCATCATTTTTTTACGTCAATTGGTTAAAAAGTTATTTGAGATAATCAGTTGAACAAATTTAAAAAAACATATTTTTATAAACAATAAAATGCAATCACCGGGAATAACTTTTGAACGGCTTCACGTACAATAATAATAAAAATATATGCATCTTCACCTCACTACGCTTATTTCGAAAAAGTGATTTTCTTTTTTCTACGTCAATTGGTTAAAAAGTTATTCGAGGTGGTCGGTTGATTGTTATGACAGTAAAGGGGGCGGGGCTTAAAATATACTTGTCCCGTAATAACTTCTAACTTTTTTCTTGCATATATAAAATTATAATATTTATGTTCATTTTCACCTTACTACGCTGATTCTGTAACAGTTATTGTCTTTTTTCTTTTTTTCTTTTTTTTTATACAATAAAATACACTGACCGGCAATAATAATAATAATAATAATAATAATATGTGCATCTTTACCTCACTACGCTGATTCCGAAACAGTTAACGTCATTTTTTTACGTCAATTGGTTAAAAAGTTATTCGAGGTG
>NW_015152322.1:0-3046 GCF_000732505.1 Cyprinodon variegatus
CAGAAACCCTGAAGAGTTTCTCTGTTGGAAATCTGTCTGCCTGCTCTCTGAAGAATCTGGAAGGGAAACTCAAACCTGGTGATCTGCAAGCACTTAAACCAAGCTCTGCCTCCACCAAGCCCTCAGCCTGCCAACAGCCTCTGGACCCTCCTGGTTCCCCCCCTCTGCCGCTCTGCTCAAACTCCAGAACAGTGAACCCAGTCGTGACCAGTCCTGGATCTGATAACCCCCTGACCTGTTTATGGTACAAAATTCTTTAATAAACCTTTGAACTTTTTCCCAGTCTCTTGAGTGTTATGCATGAGGATTAGGAACCTGAAACCCAACATGACACACATTTACTTTCAATATTCCCTCTATTTCCTTTTTAATATTGTCCCGAAAACCTTGTATTACTGGAAAATCCCAAAAAATCTCCAATATTTCCACAATTTCGCCAACATAATGCTACACTGGGATTTTTCACGATGAGGAAATGATAAAGGGAGTATTAAAGTATCTGATCTTCACTTTCCAATCAAACTCTTTCCATAATTGGCTGATAATTCCCCTATGAGAGCCAATACATATGTCCACCCATGTAGAATCTTCAATTATAACATTTAATTCTAATTCCCCCTTTTTCCTTAATTAGGCTCGAGCAGCAAAGCGCTGCGAAGGCCTATTGTAATTTGAATGTTTATTATTATTCTTCCGCCAAATGAATCGCTTATTTGGAGGCTTTAACATACTGGAAAAGTCACCAAACTTGGCGGAAAATTGTCCCCCGCGTGAAATTTACATATTTGAATGTAATCAGAAATGGGTGCCCCCAAACCCCTAAACAGCGCCCCCTAGAATGAGATAGAGAATACCGTAAGTCACAGAGCTTTGAAATTTGTTACATAGGTAGATCTCATAAAATCATGAAAAAAAGTCTCTTGGAGGTATGCCCTAAAACCCACAGGAAGTCGGCCATTTTGGGTCAAAGGTCAATTTTTGGCCATTTTTCATTTTCGTTAACGTCGAACTTCTGAGAGAGAGGGGTAACAAAATAACAAAACAACAAAAAAACAACAATCAACCAACAAGCAAAAAAAAATAAAAAATTCAACCTTACCTCACAGTTAGGTACTGTCATGTTTGGGTTTTCAGACTCTGAATAGGAGCAATCACGGAGGCAATGATCAGTTAAGGGTTTTATTGAAGATTTGTGGTTGTACAGAGAGGAGTCCGGCAGGCAGGGTTGTCAGGATACTGCTGGAAGAGGTTTGGTGACAGGTGAGCAACAGTTCGGTGCTGGTAGAAGAGTGAGGGATGTGTGAGACTCACAGAGAGGGCGGCTTGGCGTCTGTTTGGGAGGATGGTGTCCAGTGGTCCAGGCTAATGGTACAGGTCCGGTGGGTGAGATCAGATGGTGGTGTCTGAGGGTGGACAGGCAGGTGAGCTCAGGCAGGAGGGCTTCTTATGGTTCTGAGGCCTGAAGCCTCACTGGTTCCTAGAGGCTGACTGAAAACGCCTCTAACGGGGGTCCAAGCGAAGAGGTCTCTGGAGTGGTTTCAAGGCTTGGGATCCTGGGTTCTAGAAGAAGGGAGCAGAGAGGACAGGGTTAGATTCAGGCAAAGCTAAGGTGCTAGGCTCGGTTCTGGATCAGTTGTACCAACGCTGGAGCATTAACAAACTGACGCCCCCCTCCTGGTTCCAGCTCCTTAAAAAGGGTGGGAATCAGCTTGATGAGGAGCACCTGCCCATCCAGCCCTGTAGAGAGAGAAAAAAGGAAAAACCCAACCAGCACCCAGGACTGAGAGTATGACAGCACCCCCCTTTAACGGATGCCACCTGGCGGCCGTCCAGATGAAGAAGACTCGAACTCTGTAATAAGAGAAGGGTCAAGATTAAAAGAGCGAGGAACCCAGGAGCGTTCCTCAGGGCCATAACCCGCCCAATCCACCAGGAACTGGTGGCCTCGACCACGGCGTCTAGAGGCAACAATCTTGCGGACTGTGAAGGCCGGGTGACCATCCACAACCCGGGCAGGTGGAGGGGGCTTGGCAGGAGGGCACAGTCGGCTGGAGGAAACAGGCTTGATCTGGGAAACAGGGAAGGTGGGGTTTACACGAAGATGTGGAGGGAGTTTGAGACGGACTGCTGATGGGCTGATGACCTGGTCAATCTTAAATGGACCGAGAAACCGGGGAGCCATCTTTCTCGAAACAGCCTTTAGTGGGAAGTCCTTAGAGGAGAGCCAAACCTCCTGTCCTGGCAAATAAGGGGGTGCAGGAAGGCGTTTGCGATCTGCAAACACCTTGTCACGGATGGAGGCACGTTCCAGGGCTGCTCGGGTCTGGTCCCAGATTCTACGGCAACGGGAGAGGTGTGATCTGACAGAAGGGAGGACAGAGTCAGGGAAGGATGTGGGGAGGAGAGATGGCTGGTAACCTAGAGAAGCTTCAAATGGGGTTAAACCAGTGGCCGCGGATACGTGGGTATTATGGGCGTATTCAACCCAAGCGAGATGTTGACTCCAGGTGTTGGGGTTCTGAGAACAGAGACAGCGGAGGGTGTTCTCGATTTCCTGGTTGAGCCGCTCGCATTGCCCATTGGACTGTGGGTGAAATCCTGATGAGAGCGAGACCCCAGCTCCCAGACTCTGACAAAAGTCACGCCATACTCTGGAGATGAACTGTGGACCGCGGTCAGAAACAATCTCAATGGGGAGTTCATGAAGCCTGAAGACGTGGCTGATTAGAAGCCGGGCTGTCTGATGGGCAGACGGGAGTCCGGACAGGGCAACCAGGTGGCAGGCCTTGGAGAACCGGTCAATGATGGAGAGGATAACTGTTTTGTGGTTGGAAGGAGGAAGACCAGTGATAAAATCCAAGGCAATGTGAGACCAGGGGCGGCTGGGTCTGGGTAAGGGTTGGAGAAGACCAGTAGGTGGTTTGCTGGAGCCTTTATTTCTGGCACAGACAGGACAGGCAGAAACAAATTCAGAGACATCTTTATTGAGTGATGGCCACCAGAAATACCGCCGGTTAAGGGCGATTGTGCGACTAGAGCCAGGATG
>NW_015152322.1:3596-6125 GCF_000732505.1 Cyprinodon variegatus
CCAGTGGGTCAGGGTAGGTGAGGATGGGGGCCTGAGAGAACCTCTCCTTAAGGAGTCTGAAGGCTTGATCTGCTTCTGATGACCAGAGGAACGTCTTTTTGGTCGAAGTGAGAGCTGTAAGAGGGGAAGCAATGACACTGTAGTTCGTAATGAACACTCTATAGAAGTTTGCAAACCAGAGGAAGCACTGAAGTTGCTTTCGGAACGTGGGAGTGGGCCAATCAGTAACTGCTTTGACCTTTCCGGGATCCGTCTTCACCTGTCCACCCTCAAAGATGAAACTGAGGAAGCTGATGGGTTCTTGGTGGAACTCACATTTCTCTGCTTTTACGAAGAGTCAATTTACCAGGAGGCGCTGTAGGAACAAACAGACATGCTGCTTATGTTGTTGGGGGTCCTTTGAAAAAACAAGTATATCATCAATGTACACAAAGACAAATTGATTTATGAAGTCTCTGAGAATGTCGTTTATGAGAGCCTGGAAAACAGCAGGGGCGTTGGTCAAACCAAATGGCATGACCAAATACTCAAAGTGGCCGATGGGGGTCTTGAACGCCGTCTTCCACTCATCCCCCTCTCGAATCCGGACCAAGTGATAAGCATTGCGGAGGTCCAGTTTAGTGAACAACGTGGCTCCCCGAACCGTATCGAAGGCTGATGCCAGGAGGGGAAGAGAGTATTTGTTTTTAATAGTAATCTGATTTAACCCCCGGTAATCGATGCAGGGGCGTAAGGTCTTATCCTTCTTCTCAACAAAGAAAAAACCTGCTCTAAGGGGTGAGTCATTAATGTATTTCTCCATGGCCCCCTGTTCAGACTGGGATCATTTGTAAAGACGGGCCGATGGCAGCCGAGCCCCTGGTAGAAGATCTATGGAACAGTCATAAGGCCGGTGGGGTGGAAGACAGAGAGCCAGATCTTTACTAAAAACCCGATTGAGGTCATGGTACTCTGAGGGTACCAGGGACAGATCAGGGGGGACCTCAGGACAGACAGGGGTGGCCGAAGAATGAGGAAGAGCTGACTGAAGACATGAAGCCAGACAACTGGAGCTACAGGTCTCTATTCTGGATTCTCTCCAATTAATATGGGGATTCTGAGCTGACAACCAAGGGTAACCAAGGACTACAGGTGAGTGTTTGGTGGGAAAAACAAAAAAGGAAATGGATTCATGGTGATTACCGGAAGTTATAAACTGAAAAGGAAGTGTCTGTTGGGTAATAGTAGCTGAAGGGCTACCATCTAAAGCTGCAACAGAAATGGGAGACGGTAAAGTGCGAACTGGGATCTGAAAACGGTTAACCAAAGTGGGATCTATTAAATTCTGCTCAGAGCCCAAGTCCACTAAGGCTGAAACAGGGTGGCGAGAGCCCTGAAGGTAAATAACGGCCTTTAACTGAAACCTAGGACAGGGGTCTTCGATACATGCGCCCGCCAGTATCCCCAGAGTTACTGGCGGACCTGGTCTTTTGGGCGGAGGGGACACGACAAACGGAAATGACCGGTACCGCTGCAGTAAAGGCAAAGTTGGCCCCTTATGCGCTTATCCCGCTCCTCAGCTGACAGGTGGGCTCTACCTATTTGCATGGGCTCTTCGGTAGGCTGGCTAAGGATGGGCTGGGCTTGGGAAGGCACGAGAGGAGCTGAGGGGGAAGAACGTTGTACTGGAGGCTGATCGTGACTCCACCTCAC
The DNA here is from genome assembly GCF_000732505.1 of Cyprinodon variegatus. Taxonomy (NCBI): domain Eukaryota; kingdom Metazoa; phylum Chordata; class Actinopteri; order Cyprinodontiformes; family Cyprinodontidae; genus Cyprinodon; species Cyprinodon variegatus. The sequence continues at coordinate 5,289 of NW_015152322.1, forward strand.
GGGCCCTCTCCCTGAGTCGCTCGTCTACCCGAATAGCGAGGTCGATTAAATCCTAAAGACTGTCGGGTTTGTCACGGCTTGCTAGCTTGTCCTTTAATCTTTCTGGCAGAGCTTTGAGGAACATGGCTTTTAAAGCGCGGTTGTCCCAGCCAGCTTGAGCTGCCAAAGTGCGGAAGTCGACTGTAAAGTCGGCGACCGATCAATTTCCTTGTTTGAGCGACCATAATTTCTTAGCCGCCTCCTCCTCCCCCATGGAGGAGGCGAACGTTCTTTTGAAGAGGTCCAGAAATTCGGCATAGCTGTAATTGAGGATTGTTTCCTCATCAATAAAAGACTCGGCCCATTTTAAGGCTCTGTCTTGGAAAAGACCAATTATATAGGAGATCTTGTGGGCGTCGTCAGGAAAAGACCGAGGAGAACAACTGAAAACTAGAGAGCATTGTAAAAGGAATCCCCTGGACTTACTCAGATCTCCTGTGAACGGTTGGGGAGCCGGAGTGGAAACCCCCACTTCGGGCGCAAATGACGCTGCGGGGACAACGGCAGCACTGGCTGCAGGCGGAGGAACAGAGGTAGGTGGATTAACATTCAGCAAGGTCTTCACATCCTGCAGTTCCCGGGTTAGGGAGCTCATAGTCTGCATAACCTGTGTCTGCTGTTGAATCATGGTCTGAATCAGGGCTTCATGCTGGCCAAGCAGTAAACCCTGGTGGGTAATAGCACTGCGTAATTGCTCTCCAGAGTCAGCTTGGTCAGTTCGTTCTGTCATGTTTGGGTTTTCAGACTCTGAATAGGAGCAATCACGGAGGCAATGATCTGTTAAAGGTTTTATTGAAG
>NW_015152322.1:6525-12953 GCF_000732505.1 Cyprinodon variegatus
CAAAGCTAAGGTGCTAGGCTTGGTTCTGGATCAGTTGTACCAACGCTGGAGCATTAACGAACTGACGCCCTCCTCCTGGTTCCAGCTCCTTAAAAAGGGTGGGAATCAGCTTGATGAGGAGCACCTGCCCGTCCAGCCCTGCAGAGAGAGAAAAAAGGAAAAACCCGGCCTGCACCCAGGACTGAGAGTATGACAGGTACACCTTGTGATTACAAACATGAAAGAAACAGAGCAGAACAGAAGCCTGAAACAGACCGCTCATGTCTCTCAAGTAACTCCTCACACCAAGTGGAACTTATGTAAAAAAAAACAAAAAAAAAAAACAAACAAACAAAAAAACTAGAACTTCAAAACCTAAGAAAGTCCTGCAAATAGGATTGAGGCCTCACCAATCGCCCCCTGCAAGACTGCCCAACCTGGGACTCAGGCAAGTCCCCACACAGTCCATTGTCCACCTCACCAGTCTGAGATTGATCTCCATTCTGGGGAAGCGAAGCCTCGACCCCAAGAGGAGACATCACAGCAGCCGTAGTCGGAACAGCCTGTGCAGGCAATGGCAGAGTGTACAGTTTCAGTCTGTCATGATGAACCACCTGGACTCGCTCCATCGGATCGAGGGCGTTGACGTGGCGATACGTGAGTGCAGACTCTCCACCAGAAACCAACACTTGCACGACGCGATATGGACCCTTCCAGTGCGGCGCCAGCTTCATACGGCTCTCCGTGGGGTTATTGATCCACACCAGCACACCTACCACATAGGGGCGGTGACAGCTACCCTGGTCGTAGTACAGTTTCTGTCTTACCTGAGCTTCAGCCGAGTTAAGCCTGGCAGCGCTGAATACTGACCCCATTCGCTCTGCAATGACGGAGGCATAATCCGTCAGAGATCCAGTACCCCAGGAGTCGGGCGCATTAGCTGGCACTAGCACATCCGCAGGAACACGGGCCTCACGTCCATGCATGAGAAAAAATGGGGTAAACTGGGTGGTGGCATGCTTAGAGGTGTTGTATGCGAAAGTAACATGCTTCACATACGTGTCCCACTCACGGCCATGAGAAAGTAACAGCTTGGCCAGCTGATCGATCAAAGTCTGGTTGTGGCGCTCCACCATGCCTTCCGATTTGGGATTATACGCAGTGGTACGGGTTTTCTTAATCCCCAGCAGCTGGCAGAGGATCTGGATCACTTCTGCCTCGAACTGACGGCCCTGATCACTATGCAGGATTTCGGGAACCCCATGCACCAATACATAATCCTCAAACAGGCAGCGTGCCACTGAAGGCACTGTCTGGTTAGGCAACGCATATAGGGAAACAAACTTAGTAAAGTAGTCCTCTACCACTAAAATATACCTGTTCCCCCAGGATGTTATGGGCAACTCCAAGATATCTGCGGCTACCCGCTGCAAAGGCTGGCATACTTGGGCCCCTCCCATAGGGGCCTTGGACCCTGGGACCGGGCTCCTGCGAGTCTGACGGGCCAAACAATGTTCACACCACTGCCTTATGTCCCTCAACATGAAGGGCCAGTAGCAGGACTTTCTGGCCTTTTCCCACACAAATTCTGCTGAGAAGTGTGCAGCAACTGGCCCTCCATGCAACTGTTGAAGGAGTTCCGGCACCAGGGATGCAGGGACAACAGTCTGAATCTGCTTCTGTCCCGTGTTGTCAGTGAACGCTATGCGGCAGAGCAGCCCGTCAACCACAGACAGACGGTGAAACTCAGTCCACAGTTTCCTCAAGCTGGCAGAGGAATCCCGGGGCAGTTTACGAGGCCGTCGCACCCTGCCTTGCTCTAGCCATGTCAGAACAGTATTGATGTCAGAGTCCTGACGCTGCAGTGCCTGCAACTCAGCTCCCCCATCAACAAGGGTATAGACCAGAACTGACTCTGCTTCCACATTCCCAGCTGTAGAGTGGTCAGACGTCTCCACAGAAGCCACAGTAACAGGTCCAGTTGCAGGAACATTTGCCTGGACAGGGTCAGGGGACACGGGCCGGCGGGACAGAGCGTCAGCGTTCTGATGGCGTGCACCATCCCTGTGCACCATGACCCAATCAAATGGATCCAGCTCCAGCACCCACCGACTCCTACGTCCAGTTGGATCATTATCAATAGCCATGCGCCTCAGGCCCAGCAGAGGGCGATAGTCCGTGATGATGGAGAATGCAGCCAACCCCACATAGTGTTTGAACTCAAGCACAGCCCACACCACGGCCCATAACTCTCTATCGAAGGTGGACCATCTCTTCTGTGTGTGGGTGAGAGCCTGGCTGGCATAGGCGACCACCTTCTCACAGCCATCTTCATCCTGCGCCAGGACTGCCCCAACAGAGTCTTTAGATACGCCGGTGTACACCTTGAAAGGAAGTGCAAAGTTGGGCAGTGTCACCACCAGAGAAGAGGTGAGAACTTGCTTGAGGTAGCTGAAGGCAGCCTCACACTCAGCCGACCACTCAAAGGGGACGTTCTTCCCAGCCAGCTGATTCAATGATGCCGCATGTTGGGAGAAATTACGCAAAAATCTCCGATAATAGGAGCATAGGCCCACGAAGGCCCTGACCTCCGACGGGGTGCGGGGAGTTGGCCACATCCTCACCTTGTCTGTGTTCCGTGGGTCGGGCCGGAGACCATCTCTGGAGACTAGGTGGCCCAGGAAAACGACGTGGTCCCTGGCAAAGCAGCATTTTTGCGGATTCAACCTCAGAACCGCCTTCTGGATCCTGGATAGGACTTTATCCAAATGAAGGAGATGGTCAGTGAATGTACAGCTACAAATCAGTATATCATCCCAATACACCATACAAATGTGCCATGGCAGGCCCCTGAGAATGAGCTCCATCATGCGTTGGAAAGTGGCTGGCGAATTAGACAGTCCCATAGGCATGGCCCGCCACTGATACAGGCCCCGTCCGGTCGTTAAAGCTGTCTTCTCACGATCCTCCTCAGCCACTTCTACCTGCCAGTAGCCATTTGAAAAGTCAAGTGTGCTGAACCAGACTGAACCAGCTAAAGCGTGGTGTGAGTCTTTGATCGTCACTGCATTTAGACGACAATAGTCAAAGCAGAACCTCCACTGCCCCCCTTTCTTTCTCACCAACACCACTGGAGAAGCTCAGGGACTACAACTCTCCTCCACCACGCCGTCTGCCAGCAGTTCAGCCACTTGACGTTCAATCTCCGTCCGCTTCTCGGGTGATGCACGATAAGCACGTTGCTTCACAGGGGGTGAGTCCCCCGTTCTGATGCAGTGTTTGATCAGCGTGCACTTGCCTGTGTTCCGGCCATCCAAATTGAACACCTCAGTGAACCTCTGAAGCAGGTCAGCCAGCTTGGCCGTAACGGGAGACTCCCCCAGGGAGACAGGGCTCACTGCAGCTGGCGGCACAGCTGGATGGTCGTCCGCAACATGAGGTGGCCCGCAGATATCTTCCTCTTTGACGGGGTAGAACTCCCCCAGGTGTAGCCCCCGTTTGAATTCAACTGCGTCCCCTGTGGAATTGAGAATGCGGGCTGAGGTCACACCGTTTCACACACTTTTCACTGTACAAGCGACCACCAGTCCTGTCGTATCTGGAATGTTAGGCTCCAGGTAGCCCACAAAATCAGCAGCAGGCCAACCAGTCCCAGCAGACGTGAGAATATTCACCGGGACCAGAGCCTCACTCAATGGGGGAATGGTCAGAACATCAGCAACGGACACATTACAACAGCTAGGGACTAACTCACCACCCTAAAGCAGCGGCACAGAAATGTCCCATAGTTGTAACACACCTCGCCCCAAGTCCAACAATGCACAGTTCGGAGCCAGGAAATCCAGTCCGAGCAGCACACTCTGGGTGGATTGCCGTAATACGTGGAAGGTGTGCTGCCAGTAGGTTGGGCCCAGCCTGAAGGTGATCTCACAGGTACCGAGTGTATCCAACATCTGTCCATTAATTGCCCGAGAATCGATATAGTTCTTTTTCATGGGCCTGTTTCGTAGAGCCGGGACTGACATACGGAAGTCCTCACTGATCAGGGAAACCGACGCCCCCGAGTCCACTAACATTGGGACCTCGGTGCCTTCGACCACACCCCTGACGAAGGAAGTTGGATGGTCAGTACAGTCCATAAGGGCTATTACATTGGAGAAGTCATGGTGGTTTAAGGGGCCCCCTATAGGAGAGGCTGGCATTTGGGCCTCAATACAAGCTAATTGTCATTTCCCTGACGGTCGTTAACCGTGTCCCGCTGTCGAGGCAGGAAGTGCACACCACATCGTCTGGGCTCATCCTCCTGTCTGGCACGCCAGCTCGGGCTAGGACTCCTGCCTCCCGGACATCCCTAGGCCACGAGGCTGAAAACCCCTTTGACATGAGTGCTGCCCAGATTCAGGGGAGCGACCACGTTGTTCCTCCCTAGAGCTCCTGGACTGGCAGCCCCATTCACCACAGGTGCAGTGACAGCGTTCCCCCGTACGCCGAGCGAATGCTTCGTCCCCTCAGGTCACTATTTCAAGCTCTCAGCCTCTGATTGTCCTCATAAAGTTCTCTCATTTCCATTCTAATGGAGTACATGTCCTCTGTTAGCTTCTCCACAGCTTTCTGGAGACCCCCGGGAACCGACACGGACTGGATAGATGGATTCTCACCACTGTAGCCAGCAGCACTCACATAATCTCTCTGTAGCGCAGCTCTAGCGTTCTCACAGCGCTTAGCCACGTGCAGCGCCTCCTCCAGGTCCGTGGCACCCATCTCCAGACACTTGGCCTTTAACGCCTGATCCAGACCAGCCAGAAAGCGTCGTAACTTCTCCTCCCTCTGTGCAACCTCACCATAATCCGGAAAAGCCTCAACGACCAGCTGGCTCACGTCAGCAGCGTACACCTCCAGACTTTCACCAGGAGCACGCGCCCGGGCCGTGAGGCTGGCTCTGAAGCGGTCCATCAACTGACTTTGTCCAAAAGCTGCCCCAAGTCTCTCCTTCATCATGGTATAATCCGACTTGATCGCTTCGGAGAGGCTGTCCCACAGCAGAAACGCGGACTTGCCGAGACGAGTAGGCAGAATCCTCACCAGCTCATCCTCACAGTTGCCGCCGCCCCTGGCTGTAGCACCAACGGCCACCTCTAGCTGCCTTGCCCAGCTGAGGAAACTCTGGCTGCCATCCCCATCGAAAGGAGGGGGGAGGTCAATCTTTACATCACTGCTCGGGGAGTATCTGCCAAGCCTGCTCAGGTCGGGTTTAAAAGGGTCCTCATCTGCCGACCACATGTCCTTTTAGTGCTGTTTTCTCCCGCACTGCACGGGGTTAGCTAGCCGGCTATATCAGAGATGCTATGCTAACCGACTGACAATTAGCCGTCACGGGCTAAATACGCTACGAAAAAAAACTTAGAAAAACAACGGGGGTTTAGTAGAGGAATCCGATGCTGCCACCAATGTAACCGAGCATTTTGGGTCCGTATTATGAACTTTATAGGCAATAACGGAACAAGAGACAGGCCGGAGTTTTCGGCGGTAACCCCGCTTCCGGTTTTATTTCCTTCTTCTTCTTTTAACACATAACCAAAAACTCACAAGCTCCCCCTGCCGTACACCCTGCGAACTTTCGCATGTCAAATCATTTTTCAATTGTCTAATTAATTTGTTCTAATTGGCCTCAAACAACTGAGTGGAGTTAGGTGTTATAGTAATTCCTAGATATCTAAATCCTTGTTTGGACCAGCGAAAGGAGACACTGTTATTTAGCTTTATAGGCCAGGTACCTGAAATCATCATAGCTTCTGACTTAGTCTCGTTAATTTTGTAACCAGACACTGACCCGTATTCACACAGGCACTTCATAAGTGCAGGGATGGAAAGAAGTGGATTTCTTACAAAGAGTAAAATATCGACCGAGAATAGAGCTATCTTATGAACTGACCCCCCTTCATCTGCTATCCCTTGAATATGTACATTTTGGCGTATAGCGTCTGCATGAAGTTCAATACTTAGGGCAAATAAGATGGGGGACAACTAGTCACCCTGACTCACCCCTTGATCAATCCTAAAGAAATTGGAGCAGTTACCGTTAATTCTTACTTTGTGTTGTGATCTGGAGGTCTGTTCACCTTCCTCCAGCAGAGGGCGCCTCTAGGTCTCCTGGAGCTGAGCTGACGACCACACCTGCGATCCATCAGTCATCAGGAGACCAGCATATAAGCAGCGGCAGGACTACACTCCAGCGCCAGAGTGTTAAGCCAGTTATGGTTAGCGAAGCCTGAGCCAACCAGCCTGTCTGATTCTCTGACTCCCCTTAAACCTGAACTTGAACCTAATCAGTTCTTGTCTTCTCTGCCTCTTAGGAAGCAACCTGACTGAACCCTGCTGAAATCTGCCTGCCGGCCCTCAGGAGCTCATCTGAAGAAGCTAACTGTCTGAACCTGCCTGCCCGCCCTCAA
>NW_015152322.1:13104-28617 GCF_000732505.1 Cyprinodon variegatus
CCTCCCTCAGCTGCTAACCCAGAACCACGTCACAGGTACAAACCTGCACAATTCCTCTGGCAAAGACCTACCGCATCCTGGCTAACCTAACTGTCCTTCTTTACAGAGAAATCTGTGTGACCAGTGCTGGATCTGTTTCTCTGCAACTTTCATATAACCTTGTTTTTATTTCAATAAACAGTCTAACTTGTCATTTGCCTCCATTGTGTTCTGCATGTGGGTTAGAAATCTGAATCCCATCATGACAAAACACTCTGGCCAACAACCTAACCCAGCAGTCCACCTCCGGAGGATGATGAGTAACAAGGAGTTTTGATTCAAGGCCACGACTCCACCCTCCGTGAGTTTAACACACGTTTGGACCAGCAAAATCAAACTTTACAGGAATTAGCTGGCTACCTCAACAATGCTAACCCCAGAACGGAGCCAGCTCAACTTCTGGTTCCGGAGTCAAACCCGCCTCAAAGGTCAGACTCAGTTCCATCATTTCCTGAATTCTGTCCGTCACTTCCAGAGAAATATTCAGGCATTATAAGTAAATGCAAAGGATTTCTTTTTCAATGTAGACTGATTTTCGAACATTCTCCAGCCAGTTACTCTAAAGATAGGAGAAAGATTAGCTTCATTCTTTCTCAATTGACTGGAAGGGCTCTCGAATGGGCTGAGGCCTGATTCCCCTCTGAATCCAGTTTCAGATGTACTTCCGAACAATTTATTAAAGAATTCTCGCAAGTCTTTAACCAAGACTCTGATAAATCCATTGATTCTCAAGCTCTGCTAAGTTTAAAACAAGGTAAGCGGACTGAAGCAGATTTCTCGATCGACTTCCGGGACAAAGCCGCAGCTTCTGGTTTCTGTAAAGAGAACTTTCCACTGGTCCGCTGAGGCCGAAGCTGCCTTCAATAAACTTAAGGCTCTTTTTTCTAGTGCACCTATTCTCATTCAACCTGACCCCTCTAAACAGTTCATTTTAGAGGTGGATGCATCTGACTCTGGAGTGGGAGCAGTCTTATCCCAACAATCTGACTCTGATAACAAAACTCACCCATGCGCCTTCTTTTCCCGCAGGCTTAATCCAGCCGAACAAAACTACGATGTTGGCGATAGAGAACTTCTTGCCATAAAATTGGCTCTGGAGGAGTGGCGGCATTGGCTAGAGGGTGCTGACCACAAAAATCTTTCGTACATCCAGTCTGTCAAAAGATCAAACCCACGTCAATCCCGTTGGTCCCTTTTCTTTTCCTGTTTTAACCTCATCATCTCCTACAGACCTGGTTCCAAGAATGTTAAACCTGACTCTCTCTCTCGCCTGTACTCACCTGATAAACCTGAAGAACCTGAATCTGTCTTGCCTGCCAGCTGCACCGTAGGGGCTGTCTCCTGGGAAATCACTGACCTGATCAACCTTGCCTTAGTCTCTGAACCTGACCCAGGAAATGGACCTCTAAACCGCACGTATGTTTCTACTTCTGTAAGATCCCGATTAATTCATTGGATGCATTCTGGCAAGTTTTCAGCACATCCAGGTGTCAGCAGAACCATCGCCCTCATCACTCGCCGTTTCTGGTGGCCGTTGCTCCACAAGGACGTAAAAGAATATGTTCTGGCTTGTCCCATCTGCGCCAGAAACAAACCATCCCATCAGCCTCCCTCTGGTCTGCTCCACCCATTACCTGTTCCGTCTCGACCCTGGTCCCACATAGCAGTGGATTTTGTAACCGGCCTCCCTGTCTTCAAAGGGTATGACAACAATACTCACTATTATTGGTGGTTTTTCCAAGACCTGCCATCTCGTTCCCCTCAGGAAGCTTCCTACGGCTTTCCAAACCGCACAGCTTCTCATAAAACACGTCTTCCGACTCCACGGCATCCCTCAGGAGATTCTGTCAGACAGAGGTCCCCAGTTCACAGCTCAGGTTTGGAAAAAATTCTGCTCTGCACTCAATTGCAAGTCTTCTCTCACCTCAGGTTACCACCCTCAATCCAATGGACAAACTGAGAGAATGAACCAAGAATTCGAATCCACTCTCCGTTGCCTGACCTCCACCAACCCTACTGACTGGAATCTATATCTGCCATGGGTAGAGTATGCTCATAACTCACACAAGTTATCTGCAACTGGTCTGTCCCCATTTGAAATCTCTCTAGGATATCAGCCACCACTTTTTCCTTCCGATGAGAAAGAGATCTCCGTCCCGTCAGTCCATCATCACATCCGCCGGTCCCACAAAATCTGGACACTATATCAGCCCTGAACCGCACTTCTGCCCAGAATAAGAGGTTTTCTGACCGCAAAAGACGCCCTGCACCCACCTACTCTCCTGGACAACAGGTTTGGTTATCCACACAAGATATTCCATTAAAATCCATGTCCCGTAAACTCTCTCCCAGGTTCATTGGTCCATACACCATCGCCTCTGTCATCAATCCGTCTGCCGTCCGCCTGAATCTGCCACCCTCACTCCGTATCCATCCAACATTTCACGTTTCTCAAGTCAAACCTGCCCTGACCAGCCTGTCTGATTCTCTGACTCCCCTTAAACCTGAACTTGAACCTAATCAGTTCTTGTCTTCTCTGCCTCTTAGGAAGAAACCTGATTGAACCCTGGAACTCTGGAAGAGTTTCCTCTGCTGAAATCTGCCTGCCGGCTCTCAGGAGCTCATCTGAAGAAGCTAACTGTCTGAACCTGCCTGCCCGCCCTCAAGAAGAGGATCAGAAGAAAACTCTGGATCTGAACACTGATAGGTCTGAAGTCAAGCCCTGCCGTTGCTTAGCCCTCTGCCAACTTCTAGCCTCTGGACCCACCTGGTTCCCTCCCTCAGCTGCTAACCCAGAACCACGTCACAGGTACAAACCTGCACAATTCCTCTGGCAAAGACCTACCGCATCCTGGCTAACCTAACTGTCTCTCTTTATTAGACTTATCAGTTAGACTGTTTATTTCAATAAACAGTCTAACTTTTCATCTGCCTCCGTTGTGTTCTGCATGTGGGTTAGAAATCTGTATCCCATCATGACACTTTGGAGCTAGAATCCTTATACACTAGATTGATCCACGCCACAAATTATTTCCCAAAGCCCATTTCTATTAGTGTCTGTCTCAGAAACACCCAGTCAACTTGATCAAATGCTTTCTCAGCATCCAAGCTGAGAAACATTGACGATTGTGTGTCTTCTCGTGCTATTGTCTGCAGGTTCAGGGCTCTCCTTATGTTATTTGTTCCTTGACGTCCTTGTATGAATCCTGTTTGATCTGGTTGTATTAATTTCTTAATATTTTTTTGAATCCTGGTAGCTATTATGGAAGTCATAATTTTATAATCCACACAGAGGAGACTTATAGGGCGATAACTGGTACATTGATGGGGGTCCCTCCCATCCTTATGTATTACCGTTAATATGGCTTCCGACCATGAATTTGGGGGGTCTCCTGATTTTTAATATGTAATTATAAAATTTACATAGTATGGGAGCGAGTTCATGCACAAACATTTTGTAGTTTTCCCTGAAAAGCCGTCCATTCCTTGTGATTTATTGATTTTTTTAATTTGGTGATGGTTTCTCTAATTTAATTTTCTGTGATAGGTTCCGTTAACTTTTTTGCATCCTCACTAGATAGCTTATTCAAATTTAGGGGTCTTAAAAACTCTGTAACTTTTTCTTCCTTAAATTCCAGTTGTTCTGCTGTATATAAAGTGTCACCCTTTCCCATTTGTTTGTGTTTGCTTGTCAACTTTTTTATTTCTGATGTCTGAAATGATTGTCTATTCCTAAATTAATCTTCATGGTCACAGGGCCATGGTCTGAGATGATGATTGGCTCAATCGTGCTCTCTTTTACCCTATGCAATTCAGTTGCATAGCATATGGTAAAAGAGAGTTGCATGGGAGTTATTCAAGATCTATCCTCAAATAACTCCCATGAACATTGGACAGAAACGTGAAATCTCACATTAGGGTGTAGTTGACGCCACATATCTACTAGACCTAGTTCCATCATCATATTTGATAATGCCTTTAACATTTTAGATTGGGATTTTCTTATTGTAGGTAACCTGTCCAACTTTGAATCCAGGGTAGTTAAAGCCTTTGCAATTTGGATGAGGGAAACTAAGGGTTAAATGTTCAAAAGAGTTGTAAGACTGAAAGATTGTTCCTCCTCGCCCAGATTTCTGGGTTTGTTAAAATTTAAACAACTTGAATGAGTTTCCTCATTTATGCTCACATAATCCTCTTGCTGCAGCCAGGTTTCTGTAAGGCAAAACAAATCAATGTGATTATCACAAATCAAGTCATTAACTAGCAGACTTTTAGAGGCAAGAGATCCTATGTTAAACAGACCACATTTAATCATTTTAACTTTTTCCCCAATTGGAGTTATTTTGATTTTAATTAGATTATCATGATTTACTCCTGTAGCAATCTTTGCCAATTAATTAGAATTTGGTCATTGGCAAGACACTGTCTGGATGGAGTAAAGAGTGGGTAACAGTAGAAAAGCTGCAACTATGACTCCGCTTCCTGGTCTGCACCCTGGGTGTTCATCAGTTGTGCATCAGATGAACACAAGAGGGTGCCACTAATTACTAAAAATGTGGAATTTTGTCATTGGCAGAGCTAAAAAGTTTAGAGATCTTCATAATTTTGTACTGTCAACAGCAAAAATTCCAGCATTAGATTGAAGCTCAATGAGCTCTATTTATGTGTTGGATCCTGCTTTGGAAGATAAAGTTTTAAGAGTTGAAGGCCGGCTTTATACTATGGTACCAATCTAGCTAACATTTAGCTTCTATGATAAAGTTCTGTCTTATTCCCAGTGTACACTTTCAAATCTCTCACCTTTTGTCTCTCTGGATTTTCAGGTTAGAACGGAGCTCTCTTGGAGTGATCCTTCAGCGTCAAGTTTTCTTGTGACCAACCTCCGCTACCTGCTCCCCTGTGCAGCTTCGCTACACTCTGCCTACCCGCTCTCGACCGCCTCTGTGACAACTCTCGCTCCTCCAGCATGTGCCTCCAGCCACCTGCACAGACTGTGGCTGTTTTTCCCCAGGGACTCACGGTTCTTCCCCATCCAGCTTGGCTGAGTTTTCCAATAAAACTTCTCCCTTCAGTTTGTGTCCGTGCCTGATTCTACATGTGGGTCAGAAAGGTTCAGCCAGATATGACACAGGCGAAGTGAAACATATGATAATTCTGACCAAAGAATAACACATCTCCAAGTTAATCCTCAGGTATTTTCATCAAGTTCTTGGACATGCAGGACGGGCACATGCACTGTAAGCCGTAAGGAAAAGGTTCTGGATTATAAAGGGAAATTCTCCTGTGAGAAAGGTTATTGGTGAGTGATGCATCTGCAGGCAGTATAACAGTCAATCCTTAATGCAAAAAATCTCTGACTTGCCAGTTGCATGGATTCTCCCAGAAATTTCGCCATTTTGTAATACTGGGGTTGATTATTTCGGGCCATTTAAAGTTAAAAAAAGGAAGAGCATGCTGCAAGAGATAAAGTGTTTTATTTCCTTGCCTGGCAAGTCGAGCCATCTGTCTAGAGATTTCAGCTACTCTGGAAAAATCTAGAAATAAGTAAAATCCGTCAAACTGAGTGTATTTACCTTTATTTTGAGAAGGTAAATGTATTATGTCTGTAAAGTATTTTCACTCTTAGAATAAGATAATTAGATAATATGCACTTGAAATAAGACAATGCAATTCTTCCATCCATCCATCTTCCTCCGCTTATCCGGGGTCGGGTCGCGGGGGCAGCAGCTTAAGAAGGGAGGCCCAGACTTCCCTCTCCCCAGCCACTTCTTCTAGCCCCTCGAGAGGAACCCCAAGGCGTTCCCAGGCCAGCCAAGAAACATAGTCTCTCCAGCGTGTCCTGGGTCTTCCCCGGGGCCTCCGGTGGGACGTGCCCGGAACACCTCACCAGGGAGGCGTCCAGGAGACATGCTAACCAGATGCCCAAGCCACCTCAACTGGCTCCTCTCGACGTGGAGGAGCAGCGGCTCTACTCCAAGTCCCTCCCGGATGACCGAGCTTCTCCCCTATCTTTAAGGGAGAGCCCAGCCACCCTACAGGGGAAACCCATTTCCACCGCTTGTACAGTATCCGCGATCTCATTCTTTCGGTCATGACCCAGAGTTCATGACTATAGATGAGGGTAGGAACGTAGATTGACCGGTAAATTGAGAGCTTCGCTTTTTGACTCAGCTCTCTCTTCACCACGATGGACCGGTACAGCGCCCACTTCTCTGCAGACACTGCGCCAATCCGCCTGTCGATCTCACGAGTAACGGTGGTTTTAAAAATGTAAGGAATAAAAAGTACAGATACTTGTGTGAAAATGTAATGCGTAGAAGTCAGAAGAAGGAAGAAAAATAAGTAATGGAGTAAAGTATAGATACCTAAAAAGTGTACTTAAGTACAGTAACAAACTATTTGTACTTCGTTACTTGACACCTCTGTTGTTGTTATTGGATATCCATTGTTAAACAAGAAATGCATATCAGTTCGAACATGAGACCATCAACACACCGTAGTAACATATGGAATTCAAGAAATTGCGTTGTTGCGTGCTGCTGTGGGTAAGTCAGAGGAAAGTTTGTGTTGGGATCTGGAGGTCTGTCCACCTTTCTCCAGCAGAGGGCGCCCTAGGTCTCCTGGAGCTGAAGGCTGACGACCACACCTGAGGCTCATTGGCTCATCAGGAGACCAGCATTTAAGCAGCGGCAGGACAACACTCCAGTGCCAGAGTGTTAGGCCGTTATGGTTAGCAAGCCTGAGCCAACCAACCTGTCTGATTCTCTGACTCGCTTGATACCTGAACCTGAACCTAACCAGTTTTGTCCTCTCTGCTTCCTAGGAAGACCTGAACTGAACCCTGAAACTCTGGAAGAGTTTCTTTTCTGCGTTACCTGTCTGATCTCAATAGATCATTGGATAATCGAGTTGTCTGAACCTGCCTGCCCGCTCTCAAGAAGAGAACTGGAGATAACCTCTGATCTGAACACCGAGAAGTCTGAAGTCAAGTCCCGCCACTGCCAAGCCCTCTGCTCACCATCTGCCTCTGGGCCCTCCTGGTTCCCTCCCTCTACCGCTCAGTCAACTACTGAACAGGTACAGACCTTCAAACAACCAAACCTGAAACCCAGCTAACTGAACTGTCCCTCTCTGCAGAGAACCCTGTCATGACCAGTCCTGGACCAGTCCCCAAATCAGTCTTTATTATTATCATTGTGTTTTCTAATAAACAGTTAAACTTATTCTCCGGGTCTGAGTGTATTCTGCATGTGGGTTAGGTCCCTTAATCCCACCATGACAGAACACTCTGGCCAACAAACTAACCCAGCAGTCCATCTCAGGAGGATGATTGAAGAACAAGGAGCCCTTATCCAAGGTCACGACTCCACCCTCCGTGAGTTCAATACACGTTTGGACCAAACTAACCAAACTTTGCAGCAATTATCTCAGAGATGCTACTCCCAGAGCGGAGCCAGCTCAACTTCCGGAGCCAGACCCGCCTCAAAGGTCAGAACCTGTTTCGTCATTTCCTGAATTCCGTCCGTCACTTCCTGAAAGATTTTCTGGTTTAACTGATAAATGTAAAGGTTTCCTATTCCAGTGCAAGTTAATTTTTGAACATTCGCCGTCCAGTTTTTCCAATGACAAGAGAAAGATTGGTTTCATCCTCTCTCAATTGACCGGACGAGCCCTTGAATGGGCTGAAGCCAGATTTCCCTCAGTTTCTAGTATAACTTGCACCTTCGACGAATTTATAACAGAATTTTCTCAAGTTTTCAATCATGATTCAGACAAATCAATTGATTCCCGAGCTCTGCTAAGTTTACATCAAGGCAATAAAACTGTAGCCGAGTTTTCGATCGACTTCCGTGTCACAGCAGCTGCTTTCGGGTGGAACGAATGCGCGTTGAAAAGCGCTTTCTTGAAGGCTTTAAATGAAGAAATAAAGGATGAATTAGCCACCATTGACGAGCCAGCTACTCTGGAGGAATTAATCAGGCTTACAATCCGTTTGGACAATAGACTTCGAGCCAGAACCAGAGCCAAAGTAAGGAGCCATGTCTATTCTGTACCTGCCTCATTTTCTAAGAGTGTTTCTGTTTCTCCTGTTTCATCTTAAATCGACCCCAGACCTAAGAGTCGTAACCAGCCTGTTTCTGTTCCTGCCTCCTTGACTCATGGCATCTCTCCCTCCACAGCAACCTCTGATGTAGAGCCTATGCAGGTCGGTCATACCAGACTCATGACCGAGGAAAGGCAAAGGAGATACAAGGGGAATCTCTGTATGTACTGTGGTGAGCCCGGCCATTTTGTCTCCACCTGCCCAGCTAAGGTAAAAGCCGGGGTCCGCCAGAGGATATGAGGAGCCTGGCGGACCATCTACAATCTGAAATATCTCCTCATCTGCTACTACCTGTACTATTCATTGCTGACCAAACCCTCACTTTGTCCGCATTCATAGATTCTGGTTGTGAAAAGAATCTTATAGACTCTAACCTGGTTAAACAATTAAACATTGAAACCATTCCCTTGAAGAAACCTCTTAGAGTTTCAGCCATAGATGGAAAAAAGTTGCATCAAGTCACACACCAAACTCAGACTCTTGAACTTCTGATCTCTGGAAACCACAGAGAGACCATATCCTTTTTTGTTTTCCCATCTGCCTGTTCGTCTCTAGTTTTGGGATATGAGTGGTTAGAACTACATAACGCTCACATAAATTGGGCAAAGAAACACATAGTATCCTGGTCTGCCTCCTGCCATGTCTCCTGTCTTCCGTTCCGCAGCGCCATCTATTCAGTCGCCAAGCAATCGAAGGGAGGTTGAACCACCTGATTTGTCCTCAGTTCCCTCTGACTATCATGATCTGGCACCAGTCTTCAGCAAGGTCAGTGCACTCTCTCTACCTCCTCACAGACCATATGACTGTGCCATTGATCTATTACCTGGGGCTCCCCTCCCTAGCAGTGGACTCTTCAACATCTCCAAACCAGAAAGGGAAACGATGGAGAAATACATTGAGTCCCTAGCTGCCGGGATTATTCGTTCGTCCTCATCCCCTCTTGGTGCTGGTTTCTTTTTTGTAGGGAAAAAGGATGGGACTCTCCGACCATGTATTGATTACAGGGGACTCAATCAGATAACTATTAAAAACAAGTATCCCTTGCCTCTGTTAGCGTCTGCGTTTGAACCCATTCAATGGGCTACTGTGTTTACAAAACTGGATTTAAGGAATGCCTATCATCTCCTCAGAATGAGAGAAGGAGATGAGTGGAAGACGGCCTTCAAGACCCCTCTAGGTCAATTTGAATACCTGGTAATGCCTTTTGGTTTGACTAACGCTCCGGCCTGTTTTCAAGCCCTGGTTAACGACGTATTGAGAGATTTCCTTAACATTTTTGTTTTTGTTTATATTGATGACATCCTGATTTATTCCAAGAATCTGTCTGATCACAAGAAACATGTCCGCCTGGTTCTCCAAAGACGTCTCGAAAACAAGCTTTTTGTCAAAGCTGAAAAGTGTGAGTTTCACCAACCTTCTGTCACCTTTCTAGGATTTGTGCTCGAGGGCGGGCAGGTGAAGCCATCAGAGGACAAGATTAAAGCTGTTCTGGACTGGCCTACCCCCGAGAATCGCAAGCAACTTCAAAGGTTTCTGGGTTTCGCAAATTTCTACAGAAGATTCATCAAAAATTATAGTCAGACAGCCCAGCCTCTCACCGCTTTAACTTCTGTCAAAAGAGCTTTCCACTGGTCAACTGAAGCTGAATCTGCATTCAAGAAACTCAAGGCTCTTTTTTCCAGTGCTCCTATCCTGATTCAACCTGACCACTCTAAGCAGTTCATCTTAGGGGTGGATGCATCTGATTCCGGAGTGGGGGCTGTGTTGTCCCAAAAGTCTGACATTGATCACAAAACTCACCTTTGCGCCTTCTTCTCTCGCAGGCTTTCCCCAGCAGAGCAAAACTACGATGTCGGAGACAGAGAACTCCTGGCAATCAAATGGGCTCTGGAGGAGTGGCGGCACTGGTTGGAGGGCGCTGAACACCCCGTGTTGGTATGGACCGACCATAAAAACCTGTCCTACATTCAGTCTGTCAAGAGGTCCAATCCACGTCAGTCCCATTGGTCTCTGTTCTTTTCACGATTTAATCTGATCATCTCCTACAGACCTGGATCCAAGAATGTTAAACCTTACTCTTTCTCACGTCTGTACTCACCTGATAAACCTGAAGAACCTGAATCTGTCTTGCCTGCCTGCTGCACCGTAGGGGCTGTTTCCTGGGAGATCACTGACCTGATCAACCTTGCCCAAGATTCTGAACCTGACCCAGGAAATGGACCACCCAATCGGACGTATGTACCCTCTTCTGTCAGATCTCGTCTAATTCACTGGATGCATTCTGCCAAGTTTTCAGCCCATCCAGGAATAAGCAGAACCATTGCCCTTATCTCTCGCCATTTCTGGTGGCCGTCCCTTCACAAGGATGTGAAAGAATAAGTTTTGGCTTGCCCCATCTGTGCCAGAAACAAACCATCCCATCAGCCTCCTTCTGGTCTGCTTACTCCATTACCTGTACCATCTCGTCCCTGGTCCCACATTGCAGTGGATTTTGTTACCGGCCTCCCCGTCTCCAAGGGTATGACAACAATTCTCACAATAATTGACCATTTTTCTAAGTCCTGCCATCTTGTTCCCCTCAGGAAACTCCCGACAGCTTTTCAAACTGCACAACTACTCATAAAGCATGTCTTCCGACTCCATGGCATACCTCAGGAGATCCTGTCTGATAGAGGCCCCCAATTCACAGCCCAGGTCTGGAAAAATTTCTGCTCTGCCCTTGATTCTAAGTCTTCACTCTCTTCAGGTTACCATCCTCAATCAAATGGACAAACAGAGAGGATGAATCAGGAACTAGAATCCACTCTTCGTTGCCTAACCTCCACCAACCCACAGTCAATTTCTCCCATGGATTGAGTATGCCCATAACTCTCACACTTCATCTGCAACCGGTCTGTCCCCTTTTGAAATCTCCATAGGTTACCAGCCACCTCTGTTTCCCACCGATGAAAAAGATATATCTGTTCCGTCTGTTCAACACCACATCCGTCGCCTCCAGAAGATTTGGAAGGACACCATAGCCACTCTGAACCAGACATCAGCTCAAAACAAACGCTTCGCCGATCGCAGACATCGCCCAGCTCCCAACTATTCACCCGGTCAACAGGTTTGGCTTTCCACACGCGATATCCCGTTAAAATCCATTTCCCGCAAACTCTCCCCCAGATTCATCGGTCCATACAAGATAGCCTCCGTCATCAACCCGTCTGCCGTCCGCCTGCACCTGCCACCTTCACTCCGCATCCATCCTACGTTCCATGTGTCTCAAATCAAGCCTGTTCTGACCAGCCCTTTGTGCCCTCCGTCCGACTCCCCTCCACCCGCCCGGGACATTAATGGTCACCCTGCCTTCACCGTTCACCGGATCGTGGACTCCCGTTGCCGGGACTGCGGTTGGCAGTACCTGGTCGTCTGGGAGGGCTACGGTCCGGACGACCGCACCTGGGTTCTGGGATCCTTCATCCTGGATCCCTCCCTGATCGACGACTACCGTGAGTCTCTGCCTTCTACATCCTCTGGACCGCCAGGAGGCAGTCGTTGAGGGGGGGGGGGTACTGTTGGGATCTGGAGGTCTGTCCATCTTTCTCCAGCAGAGGGCGCCCTAGGTCTCCTGGAGCTGAAGCTGACGACCACACCTGCGGCTCATTGGCTCATCAGGAGACCAGCATTTAAGCAGCGGCAGGACAACACTCCAGTGCCAGAGTGTTAAGCCAGTTACGGTTAGCAAGCCTGAGCCAACCAACCTGTCTGATTCTCTGACCCCCTTGATACCTGAACCTAAACAGTGTTGTCCTCTCTGCTTCCTAGGAAGACCTGAACAGAACCCTGAAACTCTGGAAGAGTTTCTTTTCTGCGTTACCTGTCTGATCTCAAGAGATCATTGGATAATCGAGTTGTCTGAACCTGCCTGCCCGCTCTCAAGAAGAGAACTGGAGATAACCTCTGATCTGAGCACCGATAAGTCTGAAGTCAAGTCCTGCCACTGCCAAGCCCTCTGCTCACCATCTGCCTCTGGACCCTCCTGGTTCCCTCCCTCTACCGCTCAGTCAACTACTGAACAGGTACAGACCTGCATTATCCTTCAAACAACCAAACCTGAAACCCAGCTAACTGAACTGTCCCTCTCTGCAGAGAACCCTGTTGTGACCAGTCCTGGACCAGTCCCCAAATCTTTATTAATCATTGTGTTTTCTAATAAACAGTTAAACTTTTCCTCCATGTCTGAGTGTGTTTTGCATGTGGGTTAGGTCCCTTAATCCCAACATGACAGTTTGCTGCTGTGATATATGTTTGTTCTCATGTATGGATGTTGTTCATGTTTAGGTCTTTACAATATGTCGCTTATTATTGTTTGTATGTTATTTTGCAGTTTTGACCATCATTGTGGGTTTAAAAAAGCATTTTGTTATTATTTCTTGGTTTTTTATTTTGGCGTGAACAACCGGTGATAGTCCAGTTTAGCTCGGTTGAATATTGTTTTTATTCTGACATTTAGGGCTGGAAAGCAGGGAGAGTGCATAGAAGAGGTTAATTTGTTATTTTTCTCTTCTCCCCCAGGTATGTATTTTTTGTTTTAAGTTATTGTTTTTTAAACTTTAGTCAAATTATTCTTTACCCTCTTTAAAATAGCTAGCAGCAAATAGACATCAGAATTTTATTAAATTCCTCTTGGTAACATATGAACACTAATGTTATATCAGTGTTTAAACCCTTAGTGAAAGGGTTGTCCAAGCTTGTTGAAGCTTGTCCAAGCTTCAACAACAGCTCAAAATATGTTACTACAGCATAGCATGCAGTCCATCTTGTTGGCTTGTCTCTACTCATCATCAAAAGACATATTGTTTGTTCTGTCCCTAATCATGCCAGACCAGGAAAGCTTTTTATCCAGTTCAATTTGGAAGGGTTTAGTTTAATCCAGCTGCAGCTCATCAGTCCGGGCAGGCTCTCTTTTGTCTCAGTGGCTCACAGTAGGGGTCCTCTTTGTCTCAATAGCTCATCGAGGCAGGCTTTTTATCCAGTCTGGCTCTATAACTTTTAAAACTCAAAAAAAAAAAAAAAAAAATCAAGAAAAATGTCTTGCAAAAGGTCTGGTGGTTGGTTGCACCTCTGTGACTTTCCATGTGACTGAGGATGTGATCTATATTTCACTGTTGTCTAGAGTAAGGAGGCATCTGCTTTCTGTCACCCCTTTACTAAACATTCCAGCTTAAAGAATGACACAAGGTTTCTCTAAACTCACTCCTATTTAGGCAGAGAAAAGGCACACTAAATATTGCAATATTTCATCACAAATAGACAGAGGAAAACATGCTTTTACAGACCCATAAAGGGCCAGTGCAGCTTGAGAACCCACGAAGAGGTGGCGCAGATAGCAAGGGATGCCAACGGACGGGCCATGGAGACGAGGAGCGCCATCGGAGGGGCCTTAGCAGATATGACTGAGGAACAAGAACACTAAAAGGATCTGACTGTTGGAAAAGAACACTTATAGGATCAAAATGTGATGGTGGGGGCTCTGGCTTAGGGACAGGCTCACTAAAGGTTTCTGGCTCAAGGACCGGCCCAAAAAAGTCAGGAGCCTTCCCAGATCGATACCTGTAGTCCAATTTGAATTCTACATGGTATCAAATTTGTCATTAATTTACAGATAATGGAGATCAGAGTATCTTATCGCACTGTATCATGAGCAATCCTACCTATGCATTCTGGAATGGGATGTTCTTCATAATCTCTGTAACAACTGATAGGAGAACGGGTTACAATATGAAAAAAACTATGTGATAGAGAGTGATTAGTCAAGATTAAATAATTCAACTTATTAAAAAGTCAAATGCATCTCCTGTAAGTGCATTAGTATTTTTTTTAAAGCCACTGAGGACTTTTATTCTTCTCTTTATAATATTCTTATTTTCAATATTTTATTGTATTTCTTTTATTGTTTTTAAAGCGCATTTATCAGTTCTGCTTTCTTTGTTTAACACATCTTTTTTAATTAGTTATTTGTGTTATAGGAAATGGTTGGTAACACACGTTATTATGATGTTCTGCACAGCCCCCCCATTAGATGGCGCCACAGATCCTCTGGCTTTCCTCCATCCACATCTACCATCCAATATGTGAAAAGCCATCTGAATGTTCTCCTTCATTAATTTAGTGTACACTTTACTATACTTTTCTCCTATTTCTGCTCTTAAAAGCTTTATTTTTACCCTTTTTGGGCTGATGTTACTCCATTTATAAAATACATTTTTATAAAAAAACACACAAAAAAACAACCTTTTTGCTAACAGTCTTTTTTGCTGAAAAAAAAATGGTGCAAGGAGTTTGGCCCCAAGACGGTACGACTTGATAAAGCAGAAGAGAATGAATATCAGTATGTTTTATAATTTAAAACAGTTCTTCAGGTAATTTATTTTCTATGAACAATGTGGTTAAAGTTTCCTCATATAGAGGAAGCCCTCCTCATTACTCAGGAAGAAGGCGGTTTAACTTGAAATCACTTTCTCAGCAGTAGAAACAGTCAGATGAGAGAGTGGAACGATGAGGGGAACATCTCTACCATGTCTGCTCTGTAAGTAGGAAATCTTTTAGCTGGTTTTCCTAAAGTGATCTTTCTGTTGGGAATGATTGATAAAATGATTTCATGACAAATTATTTAGCTGAAATCAGATAAAACAGAATGTAAAGATTTATAACGGGATAAAGAAAAATGTCTGTTATTTTATTTAAATTGTTTTGAATCAAGAAATCAACTTTACAAAAAGATGTTAAGTTTGACATTTCTATGCTGACTATAGAGTCTCAGTGAGCAATTAATCAGAAGGCCAAAGATTGAATTTATTAATAATTGTGTCTTTAGGGCTGGCCTTCCTTCGCTGTTCTACAACAGAACAAGGTTGGTAATTATGTATTTTATTATCTAAAATAAAATGCAGTTTAACAGTTGTGGTTCTTTTGAAAGTTAAGTAATTTTTTTCACTCCTCCCAGCTGCTCTGACTGTGAGTCCCAGCAGATCTCAGTTCTTTCAGTTAGACTCTGTGTCTCTGAGCTGTGAGGAGAACAACAGCTCTGCTGGATGGACTGTATGGAGGAACACAACCAGAGGACAGTCTGAGTGTAAAGGTCCATGGGGGAAACCAGATGGGCTAAGATGTAATATGACCTATTTGTACCCATCAGACAGTGGAGTTTACTGGTGTTGGTCCAGAGAGGGAGCAGCCAGCAGCAGCATCCAGCTCACTGTCACTGGTAAGATCAGACTGTGGAGTTAGTGTTGATGAAGCTGTATGGAAATGGATGAAATGCTGTAGTTTGTCTCTGTGTTGAGGTGGATCAGTGATCCTGCAGAGTCCTGTCCTCCCTGTGATGG
>NW_015152322.1:29280-30913 GCF_000732505.1 Cyprinodon variegatus
CTATGTTATTTATCATCATCTACGAGCTCAGCCTCTTAACCTTAATATTTGCGTTGCCTTAGAATTCGTTATTTATAATTACATTACGCACAGCCAGGGCTCTGGAACCCAGCTTCTATAGAGAGGCTGGACTCTCTTCCACTCTGGAGTGACCTGCGGGGAGAGGTGGAGGGTGGGGGTGGGGCTGCTTGTCTCCCCCCAGCTCAGCTGTCTCGTGTTGGAGTTCACCCCGTTAGACGAGAGGGTCGCATCCCTTCGCCTTCAGGTTGAAGGGAGGACTCTGATAGTTGTTTCGGCCTATGGGCAGAACGGCAGTACGGAGTACCAGGCCTTCTTAGCATCCCTGGGGAGGGTGTTAGAAAGCGCCCCTCTCGGGGATTCCATCATTCTACTGGGAGACTTCAACGCCCACATGGGAAACGACAGTGACACCTGGAGGAGCGTGATCGGGAGGAACGGGCCCCCAGCTCTGAACCCGCGTGGTGTCTCATTATTGGACTTCTGTGCAAGTCTCGGATTGTCCATAATGAACACCATGTTCAGGCATAAGGATGTCCATCGGTGAACTTGGCACCAGGACACCCTAGGCCGAAGGTCGATGATCGATTTTGTAGTCATATTTTCTGATCTTCGGCGAGAGGGGCGGAGCTGTCCACCGACCACAGCCTGGTGGTGAGTTGGGTACGCTGGAAGAGGAGGAAGCCTGAAAGACTCGGCAGGCCCAAACGAGTAGTGAGGGTCAGCTGGGAACGTCTGGTGGAACCCTCGCTCAGGGACGTGTTCAACTCCCACCTTCAGGAGAGCTTCTCTCAGGTTCTGAGGGAGGTTAGAGACATGGAGTCCGAATGGGCTGTGTTCTCTGCCTCTATTGTCGATGCAGCTGCCCGTAGCTGTGGCCGTAAGGTCTGCCTGCCGTGATGGCAATCGCCGAATCCGGTGGTGGACACCGATAGTAAGGGATGCTGAAGAAGGAGTCCTAACGAGCTTGGCTGGCTTGTGGGACTCCTGAAGCAGCAAGCAGGTACCGTGAGGGCCAAGCGTGTCACGGCCCGGGCGGTTGCAGAGGCAAAATCTCGGGCCTGGGAGGAGTTTGGAGAGTTTGCCTCAAAGCGATTCTGGCAAACCGTCCGGCGCCTCCGGAAGGGAAAGCAGTGCTTCACTAACACTGTTTTCAGTGGGAGTGGGGAGCTGCTGACTTTGAAGGAGGATATTGACGGGGGGTGGAAGGAATACTTTGAGGATCTCCTCAACACGACAGACACGCCTTCCATGGGGGAAGAAGAGACTGGGTACTCGGGGCTGGATTCGTTTATCACCCAGGCTGAAGTCACCGAGGTGATCAAAAAACTCCACGATGGCAAGGCTTCGGGGGTGGACGAGATCCGTCCTGATTATCTTAGAGCTCTGGATGTTGTCGGGCTGTCATGGCTGACAAGTCTCTTCATCATCGCGTGGAGGTCGGGTACAGTCCTCCTGGGTTAGCAGACTTTGGTGGTGGGGGACCGGAGGGTGTGTTCCTACTATCGGGGAATCACACTGCTCAGCCTCCCAGGAAAGGCTTATGCAAGGGTGCTGGAGAGGAGAGTCCGGCTGATTGTCGAACCTCGGCTGCAGGAGGAGCAGTGTGGTTTTC
>NW_015152322.1:33000-47337 GCF_000732505.1 Cyprinodon variegatus
TTACGCATGTGGGAATTTTTGAGTGATGGTTGATGAACTCGTGCGCGAAAGTAGTGTAATATACTTGTGAGTATGTTTATTTTGCTCTCTGAGGCATTGTTGTGATGGGATAAGTTTTGGGGTTCACTGACAGGTGTCAGGTAGTCAGGTTCTTCCTTGTGGGACCCAACCAGGCCCAGGCGGCTTAGTGACCTGATGCCATTTTCCAGTGAGCCCACAACCTGCAGGGGGAACTGTGAGGGACCAGAGTAGAGATGATTTGGCAGAGGCAAAGGCGACCCTTTAAACTGGCTCTGGGATCATGGAGTGCAGCCTCCACACCACAAAGTGAGACAGCTGGTCAGAATGCTCTCTATGGTGCTTCTGTAGAAGGTGGGGAGGATGGGTGGGGGCAGGTGGGCTCTCCTCATCCTCCGCAAGAAGTACATGTCCGTCTCAGATTACATTCTAAGATGAAGCCTAAACTTGATTCAAGCATATCTGGTCTAGTTTATTACTGTGCTTTTATCTTTTTGTGGTCATTGTTTTCATCCATACACTGAGAGTAACTTGTTTATTTTCTGCTTTGTGGTTTGACATGTCAGTTTGCACAGATGGGTGCAAGACGCTCTTTGGTTTCCACTGCTCAGTTTCATGTCCGTGACTCCTTTGCAGCACAGGTTTTAAGAAAGAAGAACATCTATAAACATCTTGCTATTTATCAGGTCCTCATTTCCCTTAGCCTTTGCTACTCGGAACCAGTAGGTTAACAACTTGATCCACATAGTGGTTCTATACATATGGTTCTTCTAAAAGGATCCACATTGACCAAGGATAAAACTTTCAAAGAGAGTTACTAAAAGATCTTAAACAATTAATGATTTGATATTTTTTTTTACATCATTCTCTTATTCTGTTGTGCCTGAAACCCGAACCTTCTTGTTGAAAGGCAACAGTGCTACACAGGCGGCCACATCCAGCAGGCAAACAGCCAGGCAGACCAGCTCCGAGCCAGCTCCCATGTCAGAGGATAAAAGAGAGCATATAGAGTTAGTCGTAGTCAGAGAAATGGGACTGCACTGAAAAATCTATACACAAAGGTGTTGATGGGAGCAGCACAACTGATATTTCTCTCTGGGATGGTGTCCCAGCCAAACCGTAACAAACCAGATGAAGCTACTATGAGAAAAAGCAGAAAAAGCATCTAACAAATAGTGCAGAATTGGAGAATAGATATAGAATGAAGCACAATGATAAAAATATGTCCGTATGTCCTTCAGCAGTCTAAAGGCCAGAACACAATAATATCCGATTTTGCATCCGATACAACACAAAATTGTTTCGACTGAGGTCGTGGCATATGGCGCTCATTGAAAGCCGCTTGCGGTCATTACAGCTTCAGAGCACAGAGCTGGGGCCAGCCGATGCAGAGCAAGCAGCAGTGATCGTAAGGGATAATCCAAAGCCGAAATCCAGTCCAGAACAATGTCAGAAACCAGGTGATCCTAGAGCGGAAGAGGTATTCAGGGAGAATCCAAGCCGAGGTCAGAAAAACAATCCAAGTTAGATAAATCCAGGCAGTTAGACCAAAAATCAAACTGAGCAGAACAGACAGGGAAAAAGGCAAAAACCAAAAATACATGGGCAAAAAGCTGATAAGGATTTAACAGCACCGAACACTTAGATCGATAGAGTAACTCACACCGAGACAGTTTGAACAATCAGACTCTGATGGCAGGAGAGCAAACAGTATAAATAGCTGCAGGGATCAGGTGAATAAGATCAGCAGTAATCAGCCACAGGACAATTAGGCAGGTGAGCAGGAGCAGAGGAAAAAAAAACAGCCATAAGCGCCAGAAATATGACACCAGGTCTATTTCACTAAGCAGCATTTCAGCAGCAATTTCATGGCTGTGACAGGAAGAGAGATGCACTTACAAAGGGTAAGATAATACCCTTATACTTATAATATAATAATACCTCGAAGGTTCCCACAATGCACCTTGAAAAGTAGTTATCATCCATGGTCACTAGATGACCAGATGTATCCCGGGTATCACCTTTAAGTGGAGAGCTCTCACCTCACAAAGCATTATGGGATTTGCTTTCATAGCGGCCTGCTGTCACCATAGGCTGTTGCTACCCATCAGCGGCGACAAATAACAAAGTTGCCGCAGGCAACATGCAGGGATCGAGAGTCACATGGCCAACAAGGAGCAAAAAGTAATGATCATCTGTCTAAACGGTCAGTTAACTGAGTTCACGATAAAGTTGACTATATTGTCCCCACTCTATAAAGTGATTGAGGGATTTTAAAGGGTTTGAACCATGCTGGTTTGCACAACTTAAACATTTTCACAGCAGTCTTTGTATATTACCCTCAACATACCTAATTATTTGTTTGGAATCTTTGCAGATCTTTATGCCTTTTAATTTGTTTTTCACTATTTCTCACATATTGACTAAATGTGTCAACATCTCACACTAAGGTAAATGTAGCATATAGCACCAAAGTTAAAAACACGGCTAAGAGAGAGAGACTGAGTGGAGAAAACTGAAGCTTTATCAAAGGAAGAAAGAATTAGTCTATATATCTCATCATTTTCTTTTTTATTTCTATATAGCATTTAGCTCCTCTTGTCTTTCTCTCCTTAGAGAGAGACTTTGATACAAGATTGATCAAAGGCTGTTTCTTACAGAACAGATATTACCATGGCATGTTTACACCTTAAAGTGGTTTTCCTCTTCCTATTTTTAAAATATTTTCAGATAAAGAGCTCAAACAGTAACTTAATCTTAAAATGAGCATATCTACTCTGTTCTAGTCTTAGTTTATCGTGATTTTTGTGGCCATCACTTCCATCCATGCATTTGCAATTTTTTTCTTTTTTTTTTCGCTTTGTGGTTCAATGTGTTAGTTTGCACACCTGAATGCGAGACCCTGTTAGGTTTCCACTGCTTAGTTTCATGCCTGTGACTCATTGCCAGCAGAGGTGTTAAGAACAAAGAACAAAATGTGAAAAGATATAGCTGTTAATAAGATCCTCTTTTAAAATGTTTATTAAGAATTGACTAAGTTTGCTAGAGGTTGAGTAGTTGGTCTAGTGGTGGTACCCGAAATGTTTATGATATGCACTTTTTAATCAGAACATTTTAACCAGTACTGTATCGGCAACGTTGACCAAGTTTTCCAAGCTCACTTAAGAAATTACACAATTACGCTGGGTTAGGGTTGATGATGTCACAAGTGCATCAGAAATAAGAAAATAAAAAAAATGGAGAGCAACATGGGACTGTAGTTCTGCATTGGCAGCTTGCCCAAGTTGATCTCTGTTAACAGTGGTTAAATAATTGTGTTTTGAGGCCTGGCAAAAAGGGATGTTAGCTTTATTCTTTATACATCNTCAGGGTTACAGATAGCTCTCCTCTATCAGACCGGCTCCAAGATGTGCCCATATCCTGTGTACTCTTAAAGACACAAAGGTGTCCTGATTAGATGGCCTCCGTACACAGTGACATCCACAGTGTGAAGGAAGGCCATCTACTCTCTCTAATCTGGCTAATAAAGTAACAGTGCAAATGATGTATAAAACATAAACTTAACACTCTTATTTTGTTGTGCCTGAAACCCAGACCCTTCTTGTTGAAAGGCAACAGTGCTACACAGGCGGCCACATCCAGCAGGCAAACAGCCAGGCAGACGAGCTCCGAGCCAGTTCCCATGTCAGAGGATAAAAGAGAGCATATAGAGTTAGTCGCAGTCAGAGAAATGGAACCACACTGAAAAATCTATACACAAAGGTGTTGATGGGAGCAGCACAACTGATATTTCTCTCTGGGATGGTGTCCCAGCCAAACCGTCACAAACCAGATGAAGCTACTATGAGAAAAAGCAGAGAGAGCATCTAACATATAGTGCAGAATTGGAGAATGGATACAGAATGAAACACAATGATAAAAATATGTCCCTATGTCCTTCAGCAGTCTAAAGGCCAGAACACAATAATATCCGATTTTGCATCCGATACAACACAAAATTGTGTCGACCGAGGTCGTGGCATATGGCGCTCATTGAAAGTCAATGAGGATGATCACTCACACGACACAATTTTGTCGGTCTGACTGAGATAGACCCCACGTGTAACGAGCGCAGAGGGTTGGACCCAATATTCAGCAGACAAACTGAAAGTTTCAAAAAAGTTTATTTAAATAACAAAAACAGGACGACGGGGAGATGTCCACTGCTTGCGGTCATTACAGCTTCGGAGCACAGAGTGCGGAGGAGCTGACACCAGCTGACGCAGAGCAAGCAACAGTGTCCGTAAGGGATAATCCAAAGGCGAAAACCAGTCCAGAACAATGTCAGAAACCAGGTGATCCTCGAGCAGAAGAGGTATTCAGGGAGAATCCAAGCCGAAGTCAGTAAAACAGTCCAAGGTCGATAAATCCAGGCAGTCAGACCAAAAATCAAACTGAGCAGAACAGACTAGGGAAAAAGGCAAAAACCAAAAATACATGGGCAAAGAGCTGATAAGGATTTAACAGCACAGAACACTTAGATCGATAGAGTAACTTACACCGAGACAGTTTGAACAATCAGACTCTGATAGGAGGAGAGCAAACAGCATAAATAGCTGCAGGGATCAGCTGAATAAGATCGGTAGTAATCAGCTGCAGTACAATTAGGCAGGTGAGCAGGAGCAGAGAGGAAAAAAAACAGCCATAAGCGCCAGAAATATGACACCAGGTCTATTTGAGTGTGACTAAGTGGCAATTTCATGGGTGCACTTACAAAGTAAAACACGTCCGCTTTGGAGGAAAATACAAATATGTTAATTAATTGCTCGGGGGAAAAGTCAGTTTTATAGTCTCACAGAGCATATATAGCAAGTGGGACAGACTGGTGCAAAAACAATGAATGAAATATTAAAAATATGATACCTCAAAAGTTCCCATATTGCACCTTGAAAAGTCGTTATCATCCATGGTCACTAGATGACCAGATGTATCCCGGGTATCACCTTTAAGTGGAGAGCTCTCACATCACAAAGCATTATGGGATTTGCTTTCATAGCGGCCTGCTGTCACCATAGGCTGTTGCTACCCATCAGTGGCGACGAATAGCAAAGTTGGCGCAGGCACCATGCGGGGAGGCAGAGTCACGTGGCCAACAAGGAGCGAAAAGTAATGATCATCTGTCTAAACGGTCAGTTAACTGAGTTCACGATAGTCGACTATATTGTTCCCTGCTCTATAAAGTGATTGAGGGATTTTAAAGGGTTTGAACCATGCTGGTTTGCACAACTTAAACATTTCCACAGCAGTCTTTGTATATTACCCTCAACACACTTAATTATTTATTTGGAATCTTTGCAGATCTTTATGCTTCTTTACTTTATTGGTTTTTATTTTTAATTAGTTTTTCACTATTTCTCACATATTGACTAAATGTAAGGTAAATGTGGTTCAGCATATAGCACCAAAGTTAAGAACACGGCTAAGAGAGAGAGACTGAGTGGAGGAAACTGAAGCTTTATCAAAGGAAGAAAGAATTAATCTATACCTCCCATCATTTTCTTTTTTATTTCTATATAGCATTTAGCTCCTCTCGTCTTTCTCTCCTTAGAGAGAGACTTTGATACAAGATTGATCAAAGGCTGTTTCTTACAGAACAGATATTACTATGGCATGTTTACACCTTAAAGTGGTTTTCTTCTGCTTATTTTTAAAATATTTTCAGATAAAGAGCTCAAACAGTAACTTAATCTTAATATGAGCATATCTGCTCTGTTCTAGTCTTAGTTTATTGTGCTATGTTTTTTGTGGCCATCATTTCCATCCATGCATTTGCAATTGCTTGCTTTTTTCGCTTTGTGGTTCAAGTGTGTTAGTTTGCACACCTGACTGCGAGACCCTGTTAGGTTTCCACTGCTTAGTTTCATGCCTGTGACTCATTGCCAGCAGAGGTGTTAAGAACAAAGAACAAAGTGTGAAAAGATCTAGCTGTTAATAAGGTCCTCTTTTAAAATGTTTATTAAGAATTGACTAAGTTTGCTAGAGGTTGCATAGTTGGTCTAGTGGTGGTACCCGAAATGTTTGTGATATGCACTTTTTAATCAGAACATTTTAACCAGTACTGTATCGGCAACGTTGACCAAGTTTTCCAAGCTTACTTAAGAAATTACGCAATTACGCTGGGTTAGGGTTGGTGATGTAACATATGCATCAGAAATAAGAAAATAAAAAAATGGAGAGCAACATGGGACTGTAGTTCTGCATTGGCAGCTTGCCCAAGTTGATCTCTGTTAACAGTGGTTCAATAATTGTGTTTTGAGGCCTGCCAAAAAGGGATGTTAGCTTTATTCTTTATACATCATGTGCTTTGTTATTCTGTTAGCCAGATTAGACTGAGTAAAGGGCCTTCCTTCACATTGTGGATGTCACTGTGTACAGAGGTCATCTAATCAGGACAGCCTTCGTGCCTTTAGAAATACACAGGATATGGGCACATCTTGGAGCCGGACTGATAGAGGAGACGTATCTGTAATCCTTGGGCATGGAGGCAAGTTGCATAAAGTTCAGAGCATTGATGGCGTGCCAGTTTCTGATACAGACAGCTAAACATCCACAAGATGCAACACATAGGCTCATGAGGTATAAGAAGGAGGAGATGACCTTGTTCGGGGCTCAATTTTTGCCGGACGCTCGCGGACGTGTTTTTGAGCCCACAGCTGTGCAGCTCCAAGCATTTTCTCTGTCCTGTAACGACCTGGTCTGCAATAAACTTTGCTATATTTTTTTACTCCTGTTTTTATAGTACTTTTTATATGGTTTTACCCAGTTTGAGTTAAGAGNTGACCGACACAACGCGCGTATTTAACGCGCGTCTTGCGGTACTATCATGACGCGCGTAAAAGGCGGCGCTTGTTGGTAAAAGACGGCGTAAAAAGCGGCGTAATCTCGGGAGAACGCGCGTTTTTTGCGGGTTAACTTCAATCTTAACGCGAGAATTCAATGCGAAATATGACCTTCTTGGCTTGCCATAGTGTTGTGAACCTCCATTCTTGGCCTTACAATCTGCTAATTAGTGTTCTTATGTCTCCCAATTTAGGGCTGCTGTCATTGTGTGTCCAAACCGGCTATATTTAGACTTTTCTGAGTCATGGACATGGTCATATGTAAAATTTTTACACCTCCAACATTTTGGACTCGGGGGACATTTTTGGACATGGGGGACATTTTGGACATGGGGGACATTTTTGGACACGGGGGGCATTTTTGGACATTTTTGGACATGGGGGACATTTTTGGACACGGGGGACATTTTGGACATGGGGGACATTTTTGGACACGGGGGACATTTTTGGATAGGGTTAGGCGTTAGGGTAGGGGAACTGGTACCTTCTCCCGAAAGAGGAGGGAGGTGCGCGGTCCATCAACCCGTATGGACCCCCGCCCCAACGGTCCCTCTGAAAACCCTCATTGCGGAACCAATTCTGTTTCTGTCTACGTCCGTAACGGACCTCAGTCCAACCCTCATCCATGTTTTGCTTATCTGTTCTTTATTTTGTATATTTAAACTATTGTTTTTATTTTTATAACAAGAAAAATGAAATCAACCAACTAAGGGAGGGTTTCTTCCAAAAGAGAAACAATGCGTAAAAGACAAAAGTCAATCAAAATGAAAGTATTCAATTAACTAAGGGAGAGTTTCCAAAAGAGGAACAATACGTAAACAAAAAATGTGTATTGAAATAAAAAGTTTGGTTTTAATTAAGAAAAAAAGATGAAATAAAAATTAATTCCCAACGGGAAAGCACTGTAGTATTTTTTTTTTTAAAAAAACGAAGTGTTTTTTTTTTTGTATTTTTCAGTTTTTCAAAAAAAAAGTGTTTTAATTAATAATGAAGATTAAATTTATGGTGCACCTGATGCAACGTTTCGACCATAAGAGGTCTTCAGGCAATAGTGCACTGTCTATAATGTACTGCTGTATGAGAGAGATGTCCCTTCGATAGTCAGAGCAGAAATGAGACAGAGAGGGAGGGAGAGCTGCCTTTTATAGCTCCACCCAGCTCCTACCCCTCCCTTCAGGTAAATGGGTTTGCAATCATTTCCAATGCAAAATCATATGAACAATGTGGATAGTTTAAGACAATATTTAAACTTGCTTATTTAAATTTGTTTATTTTAGAATATTTAAAAGAAACCTTTAATCACATGAACTGTATTGTTTATTAATTTTTAATGTAAGAAACAAGTTATTTTTCTAGTAATCCTATGAAATTATGTTTAGGTTGTTTTGTTGTTATTAAAATTTGACTTATAATACTTTTCTTTCTTTTCTACTTTTAGGGTTAGGTATGCGTTAAATACGCGCGTTGTGACCGACACAACGCGCGTATTTAACGCGCGTCTTGCGGTACTATCATGACGCGCGTAAAAGGCGGTGCTTGTTGGTAAAAGACGGCGTAAAAAGCGGCGTAATCTCGGGAGAGCGCGCGTTTTTTGCGGGTTAACTTCAATCTTAACGCGAGAATTCAATGCGAAATGTGACCTTCTTGGCTTGCCATACAACACAAGCA
This sequence comes from Cyprinodon variegatus, assembly GCF_000732505.1. Taxonomy (NCBI): domain Eukaryota; kingdom Metazoa; phylum Chordata; class Actinopteri; order Cyprinodontiformes; family Cyprinodontidae; genus Cyprinodon; species Cyprinodon variegatus. The sequence goes on from NW_015152322.1 coordinate 41,565, forward strand.
AAACCAAATTCACTTGTTTTTTCTGGATAATGATGGGGGGTCCCGTCCGACATGTGGTGCCAGTGCATTCCTGGTTGTCCCTATGGGACAGCCAGTCACCCTAACACCTAACCCTTTTATTTTTTGAATGTTTTTACTGTGTACTTCCTACCCGGGCCAAACAAAAGGAGATGAGCTTTTGAGTGACAAGCGTTGGCTAGTGCCTTGTCTTTGGGACTCATTCAGGACTTTGTGGACTGTGTCAGCTGAACCACCTCCTCATAAATGCGGGAAAGACCAAGGAGATGGTGGTGGACTTCAGACGCCACCCCACTGTCCTTCCCCAGTGAACATCCAGGGAAAGGACATTGAGAGGGTGGACACTTACAAGTACCTGGGTGTTTATCTCAACAACAAACTGGACTGGACTCACAACACGGAGGCTCTGTACAGGAAGGGACAGAGCCGGCTCTACCTCTTGAGGAAGCTCAGGTCTTTTGGGGTGAGAGGGCCACTCCTGAAGACCTTCTACGACTCTGTGGTGGCATCAGCCATCCTGTACAGTGTGGCCTGCTGGGGCAACAGCATCACGGAGTGGGACAGAAAAAGACTAGACAAGATCATCAAGAGGTCCAGCTCAGTCTTGGGCTGTCCTCTGGTCTCTGTACAGCAGATGGGGGACAGGAGGGCCCTGTCCAAACTCATGTATATGCTGGACCATGATGACCACCCCCTGAAGGACACTCTGTCTGCCCTTGAGAGCAGCTTCAGTGAAAGACTGATACACCCTCGCTGTATAAAGGAGAGATTCCGCAGATCCTTTCTTCCTGCTGCTGTCAGACTGTACAACCAACAATGCTAGCTCCATATTAACCATATGTCCACCGTCACTTTACCTGTTATTATTGCATATCTATTATATACTTCACTCATATCTATTTAACTCTGCAATAATTTAATACAATCAATCATTTGCACAGAACTTTACTGTTGTCACGTTATACCAGTGTTGCCTTGTCTGTATATACTTAATGTATATTTTTTATATATTTTTAAAAAATTTTTATACTTTGTATTCTTTTTTTCCTACTGCACTGTTGATGCAACGCTGCAATTTCCCCACTGTGGGACAAATAATGGATTATCTTCTCTTATCCTATCTTATTTTCATACCTCTATCTCCTTTTCTTTTTTGTGAAATTACGTTTTGTCCCATCCTCCCTGGTTTTTACCCTCTAACCCTAACCGATTTTCTCGGAAACAGCTCAGTTAATAAAGGACATTCTAGAATCACTCAAACAGGGATTCCTAACCACAAAACAAGTCTCCTACTTGACAGGCCAACAACCACCCAGACCAAGGTACTTTTACCTACTACCAAAAATACATAAACCACAAGACAAAATGGACTGTCCCTCATCAGATCCCACCTGGCCGCCCAATTGTTTCAGATTGCAGTAGCGAAAGTTATGGAAAGCAGAATACCTTGACTCCTTACTAACACCAATCTCCAACAAACACCCAAGTTACATCAAGGACACTCAGGAATTTATTGCAAACGTACGACAGATGCAACTGATGGAACCCTGCTTCCTCTTTACAACGTATGTCAACAGTCTATACGCAAACATTGAGGTAACACATGGCATGGTGGCTGTTAAAGAATGGTTAAAGAGGTACCTGTTTGGTTTATTCAATGATGAATACAAAATTAATGTATGTGTGCTTATGAAACATTTGAGCTAGGGGATGCTCCACTCTGTCTTGTGATTCAGTCAGGAGACCACCCTGCCTTGTAATTCTGGTGGAGCATCCTCTCTTTATGAACTGATCAATTGTTCTGTCAGAACAATACTCTGTTTGTAACTATCTGTTATGTTCTGTTAATAAAGTGCTCTGCAGAGGAGGTCCGGTAGAGACAGTGTTTGAGTCTTGGGTGCAACTGTCTCTCCTCCTGCAGGAAGCTGTTTGAAAATCCCTTACTGTGTATTTCAGTTCTTCTTTTACAAACCTACATTTTTGAACCCAACAGTACCCCTAAGACTGAAGACCAGATCAGGAACTGCTGGAACTCCTCTATCTTAGTCTAACACGGAATGACTTCAAATTCAATGGGAAACATTTCCTACAAGTCAAGGGTACCGCTATGGGCAAAAGGTTTGCACCAGCTTACGCCAACATATATATGCGTATTGGGAAGAAATGGCATTTAAGAAATGTAGAAAACTCCCACTACACTACTTCAGATATCTTAATGATATATGGGGAATCTGGATCCACTCAGTGGAGGACTTTAACAAGTTCACCCAAACACTTAACAGCCACCATGCCCTAATAAAAATAGTACCAACTTTGGATGAAAAACCACAAACTCCTAGACACAACAACCTACAAAAGACCACACTTCCACAACACAGGCCACCTAGAAACAGAGGTTTTCTTTAAACCCACTGACACACATGCCCTTTTACACAAAAAAGCCACCACCCTAGACATGTGTTCCGGGGCATCCTCAAATCACAATTCCTAAGATTTGAAAGAATATGCTCACAACGAAGTGAACAGGAAGAAGCTAACCGCACATTGTGTGTGGCACTTCGAGATAGAGGCTACTCGAGGAGAGACCCAGATGGACGAGGAATCATACCCTTAATCTTCACCTTTTCGGGATACACTACAACAGCCAACAACTCCCTTTAAAAAATAACTTTGCACAAGTCAAGAAATGACTCAGTCAAAACTTCATTTATAGAGATGATCCCTTCCAGATATCACCACACCCCCCACCCCATCACAGAGGAACAAAGTACCTCCCCACTCAGCTGGTGAACAATACCTCCTTAATCACCGACCATTAACAATCATAGACATTACTGGAGGTTTCTTCCTGTTAAAAAAGGAGTTTTCCTCTCCACTTTCGCTACAAGCATGCTTAGTGCAAGGGATTGCATTGGAGTCAATGAGTCGATGCAATCAACTGGTTTTCCTTAGATAGATTGTTGAATCAATTTCATTGTATGATCTGGTTGACCTGTATAGTGCCTTGAGATGACATGTGTTGTGAATTGGCACTATATAAATAAACTGAATTGAATTGAATTAAATAATAACTTGTATGTGTACCTCTCACTTGAGTAATATTTAGGTGATATACACGTACCTTATCTTTGAATCACAACTCCAACTCTTTGGGTATTTGGACTGTATGAGGGGCCTTTAAAGGACCACAATACCATATTTAAACTCCAACTCCACTTTAAAGCTCTGAACAACAATAAACTTGAACTATTTCCTTTAGAAATTTTTTTCAAAGCCCAAGATGGGGAGAAAAACATTTTAATTGGAAGAAAGTAAGGGAAAGACTGGGAGTGACTAATATACTTACCGTATCCCCACCAACATGAGACTAAGAGAGGTTTACAGGACCTAGGACAAATATTTTGAACACGGGTCACTGCAGGGAAGGTCGTCATAGAGAGTGCACTGTCAGCCCTTTTTAGGGCTGATTCATTTCCCGCAAACCTATCCCAGCAGGTCACGCGTCTGGTACCTGAACTGTCCTTGGATGGCTATACAGTAGGGTGACCAGACCAGCCGTCCCTGGAAATGACCCTGATTTTACTGTTTTATGATTGAGGGAAAAATGTTGCATATAAGCTGATATTATAGTACAAAGAGTGCACGAGCACCAGGGAAACCATTTTTAAAACAGACAAGGACGTTAATTATCACAGCTGGCTGGACGCAGCAACCGCGTGTTAACCCTAAATCCCACATCCTCTGTCACCGATCTGCCCAGCTCCGTTCCAGACCTCCTGCGCAAAGCAAAGCCTAAAGCCTCCACTGCTCCTCCCTTCTTGTTCCGCTCCAGAGGTCGAGGAGAGCATGCACGATATTATTATTAAATTCATAGGAGCAAAAACATGTGGAAATAAATGCTTAATTTAACATATTAAAAAATAATCCCCATCAGCATCCAGCATATGTGCACTTTCTGCCCAAATATTTTGTTTTTGTTGTGGATTTTTGTAACGGGATAAATAGGATCATATAATCTTCATATTTACATCATATCACAATAATAACAGCTTATTTAAAACAAAAAGCACAGCTGTTTCTATGTACACTTGTGCAAATATATTCCTGTTAGGTTTTATTATAACTTTATTAAAGGACACATTATTTTAATGCTGTCCCTGAGAGCTTATTTCCATTCATCTATACATATTATGACAAAACATATATTTTTGGTGTGGCTGTTTCAAGCTGCTCATGAGAATTATCCTGATCTATAGAAGTTTTTAACTGTTGTAATTAAATCTGAGTATAAAAATCTCATATAACTTTTTTTAATAGTGACACAGTTTTTAATCCAGGCTGCTGGAGGCAACTCAATGCACTGAAGCTGTCCAGGATGCAGTATAAACAACTGGAGGCCATTTCATTTTATAGTTATCATTATGTAGAAAAAAATGTTTTTCAATTTGTGTATATATATATATATATATATAAGTATGTGTGTGTGTTTATATATATATATATTTAGTTTCATTTTTGGGAATGAGAGAAATTCCCACAGACTCTGTATTAATGAAAACTGGCCTGTTTCTGAACACAATGTTATGTTGCTCACAGTAGAGCCCTGCACTCCTGCGGGAGTCCCGCGGGACCCAACGCAAAGCAGTGCGGCGCGGAACAAATATTGAAAGCTCATTGCGGGTGCGGACCGGAGGGAGAGTGCAAAGTGCGGGTGGGAGTGGTGATAAGCGGCAGTCCCGCAAACTAAAAATGTGTTTTAAAATGTAAAATAAAGTCATAAATTATCAGTCTGTGTCCAACATATATATACATCACAATGTGCCGGGTGGGGCCCCATCATACAGTGTTTAAAATTATCAATTATAACTTATTATATTTTTATTTCATACGTGAATGAGATGATGAGTGGCATATAAGATTATGCACAATCTATAATTCTTAATATCCTCAGTAGATTTTGGTACGTTAGTTGGGTATTGCTGTAAAGCAGCAGCTCGTGCCACCTAACGTGCGTCATGCACTATGCGGTGAAGAATCGGCCAGCAATGTGCTTACCTAAGCACAGCGTGTTAAATTTCTCAAACTAGACACAAGACACAAATTGCCTTGAGCAGTAGGTTAACATCTAAATCATGCGGGAATTGCGGGCGGGAGCGGGACAAACTACTACAGGTGCGTGTGGGAGCGGGACATAAAATCATAATTCTTTGGGGGAGTGGGCCTGAACCCTGCGGGAGTGGGCGGGCACAGGACTGGAAAATCTGTCCCGCGCAGGCCTCTAGCTCACAGGGGAAGAAGACACCGTAGACTGAATGACCAGATGGAACTTATAACCACTATTAATATTATTTATCTTAGGAAATGGAGGAGGTGCATTCCTGGATGTCACACTTGGTTTTTGTTTAAGTATTAATAAATATTTTACAATAGATTAAAACATCACTGTCCTCATTTCCTATTTTAATTTTCATAAAAATATATATCTTTTGTCTATGAGCTGGTAATGTCCCCAGTTTAGATTGCAGAAATCTGGTCAACTTACTATACACGTGCAGGTCGCATCACAGCCGACCCTTCCCACCCTGGACACAGACTGTTTGAACCTCTCCCCTCAGGGAGGAGGCTACGGTCCATACGGACCAGAATCTCCCGCCATAAAAACAGCTTCTTCCCCTCTGCCATAGGACTCATGAACACATAACTATGTCAGACTCTATAACCTGCCCATGCCATTTACACTGCTCTATTTGCACAC
>NW_015152322.1:47796-50770 GCF_000732505.1 Cyprinodon variegatus
CACATTAATTGTATAATTGTCATTCAATAACTCTAACAATATGTTTCATGTTGAGCGATTGTGCCATAAAAAATTCCTAGTTTGTGAACTCCTTTACTAACAATGGCAATAAACCTGATTCTGATTCTGATACAGCCAATGCATGAAGGCACCTACAGGCAAACTGCATAGAATTCATATTTCATTGAACCAATTTTCTGATATTCTAATTATTGTTATGGTTCTTACCATTTGGGACTCTGAGTTTTTAGTTTTCTGTTATTAGTTGTTTTGTTTATTTCTTTGTTTTATTTCCCATTATATTCAAGCAGTTTATAGTTACTCTCTGCTGCCCCCTTGTACTTGTTTCCTTTTCTCTTGAGTTCCTTCTAGTTAGTTTCACTCACACCTGCTCCTTATTCAGCTCACTAGTCCATCCTTTGTACTGTCCCCTTAAATACTCCACCCCTGAAGTCAATCAGTCCTGTCTCCTCATCGTTTGTTGTCTCCTCATCTCTGGCTCTGCACCCTAACCCTTTTCTGGATGCGAAGCGAAATGTCTTCAAATTTGGTCAACATAGTCCAGTTTATTGTCTTTAACTTTTTTTGTAATTTTTGTAAATTGTTAGATAAACATTTAAATAGAAAAGGCATTCCATAAACAACGTCATACCAATAGTCATATCTATTTTAACTTTTTTGGATGTCAAAATATCAAATAAAAGTTTCGAACGTTATATAAAAAATTATGACTACAGAATTCACAGGATTTGTTTATTTATCCCCAAGTTATGGGAGAATGGAATATGTCAGGCAGCTATAATTTATGGTTCCCCCACTTTAATTTTGGCAAATAATGACCAAATGTGACCAAATACACAGGATATGTTGTTGGTGGTGAGAGGAATAAGCACAGTTAAAGACTTGAAGGTAAATTGATTTCTTGTGTTGTGTGTAATTGGGTGTCTTGCAAGATTAAATTAACCAAAAAGGGCAACCGAAGCAAAAATCCAAAAACATAAATCCTAAGAATCCACAAAAATACAGAAAAACCTGGAAAAACTCACTTGAAGGGGATTAAATGACGACAAACCAGCAACAGTGACTGAGCAGTAGGTGCATGTATGGGAGAGAGAAACAAAGACCAGGCTAACGAGTAGATTTTGAGCAGGTGTGAACAGGGATGTCTAGAAAGGAGCTAGGAAAAGGAGACTAAAAGAAGGCAAACAAGAAATACCTAAGAACTCAAATACAATACAATAAAATAACTAGAAAACAACATTCAAAATAAAACTCAAAAACTTAAACAGAACCATCTATCGACAGCACATATTGGTTATTGCTTAAACTGATGTCAACATCTCCATCGGCTTTAAAAAAACAGAATTGGTTGAACTCTATTGTTCACTACCTGAAAAAAATGTCACAAGATAGGTAGCTTTGATAACAGCACGTGAAACTGTTTCACTTATCTTTTGCAATGTCACCTGATTTATTTCCACCCAGAGGTGCATTAATTATTAACCCTAACCAGGATTTTGCAGTGATGATGGTAGATGGTACTTTTCCAGCACATCCCGAACATTCTCCCTGAGGTTAAAGGGGAACGCCGTTTTTTTTTTTCACATCGGGCCCTTGATTTTACGTTATTCTATCATGTTCTACTCACCCATATGAGTTTTGTGTTATTTAGAGCCGTTCTGAAGATATTCCATTAGGTTATATCCAAGTAATGGCCTACTATGGGCAATGACTTGAAGGCACAAACTAAACTGTTCATCATTTATTCTTTATGGTATGCCAGCATTCAGAACATGTAGGCCAATCACTGTCCCCCAGACATCCACGGTTATAGTTTTTATATTTATATTTTTTTTTAAACAAAGCGGCACATGTATGTAGTCATCCGTGTGCGCCAGCTACCATTCATTCATCCTGTCCGCTGAACTGCTGCTAGTTTTCCTCACATGCCTGGAAGATGTCTAGTGCTGCTACCACAGATGATCTCGCTGTCCAAATGGAATTGAACGATTCAGATTAGCTAGAATGAATAGAAGGGGTAGAGCGTAGCCGCCTGTGGCCCGGGCTGCCTGTCACTACTACAGTCCGGCATGAATTAAGTCATACACACGGAGTTTAGCAGGGAAAGGAGATTTGAAGCAATTATTTCTCTGGTTTAGATCCAGTTTTGCTTCCAAATATTCTTTGTTTCTGCAGCACTGTCGGGTGATAATCATAGTTAAAATATATTGGTTTGCCGTGTTAAAGCACACCTTTCTTCCCCCATGCTTTTTGTAAAATATCTTCCTTGGTTGTACTGCGGAGAAATGTAACAATGGATCGCGGCCTGTTGTTTTTGTCCCCTGCAGGTGGCGGAGCTAACGCTCGGTGTGCCCTCTCAATGCTCAACTCCTTATTCGGTGCAATCTCCAGGGTTTCCTTTAGTAGTTTATCCACAAAGTCTCGAACTGATGATCCTTCCGCTCCCAGTGGCACGTTGTATAGCCGGATGTTTTCTAAGTCATGACCTCCCATTGTAGTTTTTCCTTTGTTGCTTTATCAGCTACTTATTCATAAAGTAAATATAAAATATTACAACCTTAAGTTCATTATATTTTTTTTCAGCAATTACATTGTCTTATATTTTTTGTGGATACCCTGAGATGACATTGCTAAATATCGCTATTATAAATATTGCTAAATTTTATTAATATAATAAAAATCTAAATAGATTTGCTTGTAGTTCAGCCTAATCAGTTTTTAAATTATTTTTTCTGTTTTGTACTTAAAACTGAAAAAAATTTTAAATAAAATTGTGGATTTATTGGGACAGCTTTGTAATGGTTGTTAGATTCAAAATATTGTGAGATCATATTTCATATAGGACAAAAATGAATCTGAAGCACAAAAGGATTTTGAAACAGAGCTTTTCCTGCAGGAATGAGAAAGGCTGCTGCTCACATCCCAGCACCAATCTGACCCCCAACAGAACAGC
>NW_015152322.1:52338-53867 GCF_000732505.1 Cyprinodon variegatus
GCGCTTAAACACCTGAACAGAATATATCTGTCTTTTCTTTCTTGCAAGTTCTCGACTCACATACCAATCCTCAGAGCATTTATAGTCTCACCCTCGCACTATGTGTATGCACATGCACAACGGAATATTGCCGACATCTTACTGGAATCCACGTGTGCAGATTTGCGTCAAAGTCACTGCGACCCTCAAGGAATGTTTATACATGATGTTCTCTCTTTTTGCCAAACCCCCTCATGCAGCCTAGGAGACCATGCTGTTACTGAGACTTGTTGCTGAGACAGTGCAACAAGTCTATATAAGGCAAATAGCCTGCTTCGACACCACTTCCTTTAGGTGGATTCTGACCAACATCAACAGATCTAAACCAGTGGCTTGGTGATGTTCCTCTGAAGGCGTCCAAAGATTGGCTATAATTGGTGATCCTGGAGATCCCATTCCACAGCCATGCTTCTGTCTGTAACAATGATCCCTGGAAAGACAAAGGTCTAGTAGGAAGCAGATCTGGTCCAGAGTGAAATCAGTCCTGATGTTCAGGTCACTGTCTTGTTGAAGACGTTTCCTGACTGTTTCTCTGCCTCTGATAGAGGTGATGCAGGTGAAAAGAGGAGGAACATCAAAGGGTTCCTCCTGCCGCCATCTTTAGACTGAAAAAGCTTCCTGGATGGGAAGAGAAATGTCTAAAACCTTGGAAACAAAGTCCAATTGTTTCTATTTTGAAATGTGGTTGGCACGGTAACTAATCTCCATAGACCCTCAGCAGAAGCTGCTGATCCTGATCTGATTGATCTGTTTCTGTGTTTCTATCAGAGGTCAGAAGATTCAACAGAGGAGACAGAGACTTCCTGACCAGGATGCCCCGCCCCCTGCAGCTCACCTGTACTCACCTGGACCCCCCATGAAGAATCACGATAACAGCAACTAGAACCTCCTGTTTAGATCAGTTAGTCTGAGTCACTGTTTATACACTGACATAGAAAGTGTTTATAGATCAGTTCTTCTGTGTTCCTCCTGTTTCTCTCTCCTTTAACCTCATCAGAAGGTTTCTGGTGTTTTCTATATTTTCAATGTTGCTTTAAGTATCTGGTAAAACATCAGTGAATAAATGTAGATCTAGAACATGATAGATGTTGTTAATTTGATCATTTTCATCACATTCGTTCCTGAATCCATCAAACTGCTGCTAGTATCAGAATGGTCAGATAAAATTCTACTGAATGGTTCTGGTCACAGTGTGAAAGTTGGACCTGGATTAAACCATCCAGCCTACCTGAGAACAGCTGGGTCCTGGTCCTGGTTCTGAGGTCCAGCTGGATCCTATAAGGAAGATCTATTCTCTGAAACACACCACCACCTGGTGGAGGAAGTCTGCAGCTGCAGCAGAAAAAATGATGGGATCATCCATCCATCTCCTTATTCCATCAGGCTCGCGGTGGGGGCGGGGCATATATCCTACAGGTGAGAGGAGGGGTCCATCCTGGACAGAGAGGAGGGGTCCATCCTGGACAGAGAGGAGGGGTCCATCCTGGACA
>NW_015152322.1:56059-58180 GCF_000732505.1 Cyprinodon variegatus
CCTGGACAGAGAGGAGGGGTCCATCCTGGACAGAGAGGGGGGGTCCATCCTGGACAGAGAGGCGGGGTCCACCCTGGACAGAGAGGAGGGGTCCACCCTGGACAGGTCTCCAGTCCATCGCAGGGCAAACGACAACATTACAAACAACCACACGCACACTCACACCTAAGGAGAATTTAGAGAAGCCAATGAACCTAACAGTCATGTTTTTGGACTGTGGGAGGAACAGGAGTACCCAGAGAGAACCCACGCATGCTCAGGGAGAACATTCAATCTCCATGCAGAAAGACCCTGCACCAGGAATCAAACCCAGAACCTTGCTGCAGCGCAGCAGTAATATAAGCTGCTCCACTGATCTGATGAATGAATCATTTTGGACCAGAACCATCAGATCAACCTTTAAACCCAACTGGGTCTGTTACAGAACCACTAAGCTCTACCTGGGCAGCTGTTGGTTCAGGTTTCCTTTCTGCTGTTATGGTTAAAAAAAAAAACATTAAAGATTTAAGTGGAAAAGAAAGGGAAAAAAATATTTTAAAAACCGGCTCCAAAACTGATGTTTTTCAGAGGAACCAAACTGGACTTTGGTTTTTAACTTTCAATGAGACTTTTTAAATTGTTTTTACAGTTTGATTGTTTTTTTATTTTAACTCTTTGTTCATGTTTTTCCTTATTTAATTTTTATTTTAAATGTTCAGCTGTGACTGTTTTAAACAGCTGTATAATAAAGTAGTGATGTATTAGTGGTAACTTTTAATTATAGAATACTTTATTCTGCAGGATAAAATAATCCCCTAAATATCTGAAACAATAAAATAAAGCTTTAAAGTTTCAGCTTCAATGTTTTTTCCAGTAAGTCTCTGATAACAGATCTTCATCATGAAGCTCTGAGCGGAAAACTGGAGGGTTTGATAAAACACATGATTAGAAAGGAGAAGACAGCAACAGATTAAACCCTCAGAGGAAAGGATTAAAACAAAAAATCTATTAAATTAGTCAGTAATTATTCTCCACCTTCCTCAGAGGACGATGGTCTCCATTCCCTCAGTCGTTCCATCTCGTCTTTCAGTCGTTCTCTGGGTTCTCTTGGTTTTAATCTTTGTTCTCCGGATCTTCTCAGCATCAGGATTCTCCCTGAGGATCTAATCTCAGTTACCATAGCAACAGCCTGACCCAGATGGTCCCTCCTTCATCCTCCATTCTCATCCTCACAGAGGAACCTACAGCAGGTGGAGAACATGGCAGCAGACTGATGATGGTCCTTAGCTAGAGAAGATAAGGAGCAACCAGTGTAGGTGTCAGTGAAATAATTAATTTCTTGGAAAAATGTATGTTTATTTCTAATAGTTAAGACAATGTATTTTATGTTGTTTGGTTCACTTTTCGGGAATGTGTAAAATGATTATTATTTATTTTTTTTGTGTTGTGCTATTTTTTGTTGAAAGTTATCGTTAGATTTGCGTATATGTGAAAAGCAACGCGACTTGAATAAACATAGGAGCAGAAGCTTGGATCAGAGCTATGTGGAGCAGCCTTGTGTTTACTGTAGCTGTCAAGGTATTTGTAGTTATGTTTGTAATATCTTGCAGTGTTATTGGTTATAGTGTTTTAATTACTTAATATTTTAATTTAGAGTTGACGAGGAAGAATTTAACTGTTAAAGACCTCCGAAGTGTCAGGCGGTCACGTGGTAACTTCTGTTAAAGCCAGTCTCACCTGATTGTCTGTAAATGTATCGATATCTAAAACTTTGTCTTCTATTTCTGTAGTTTTCATGGCGTTTAATAAAGAGGCCGTCTAAAGGAGGCCGTGCCAGTGTCGTCACTTTGGAGTTACAACCAGAGAGGAGACCAGTGGCTGCTGGTGGAGAGGAACTGGGATTATGGGGGATACTGGTTGAGAAGGTTGGTCTGATACAGGAACCACTGCAGGAGGCTGAACACCACAGAGGAGGAGGAGGAGGATGATTATGAAGCTTTCGGGGGAACGGAGGAATCAGTTTCAGGTCCATCTGGAGGAGGAACATAACTAAACCTGGAGGTTCTCCTGTAGGAACATCTGCAGAGGTTCGATTATTTCACTGAAGAGAAAAAAATGTTTTTATTTTTGGACATTAAAGTT
>NW_015152322.1:58639-64076 GCF_000732505.1 Cyprinodon variegatus
AGCTCATCATAGACTTCAGAAGGCACAGAGAACATCACCACCATCATCAAGAAGGCCCGGCAAAGGTTACACTTCCTGAGAATCCTCAGAAGGTATAACCTCAACTCTGATCTGCTGCTGGCCTTCTACCGCTCCTCCATCGAGAGCTTGCTGACCTACTGCATCATAGTATGGTTCGGCAGCTCCACCGCTGCCGACAGGGAGAGGCTGCAGAGGGTGATAAAGGCGGCGCAGAGGATTATCGGTCGCCCTCTCCCCTCCCTGACAGACATTTACTCCACCCGGTGCCTCAGCAGAGCCAGGGCCATCTCCAAGGACAGCTCCCACCCTGGCTCCACCCTGTTTGACCTGTTGCCCTCTGGAAGGCGCTACAGGCAAATGAGGATCAGGACAAACGGACTCAAAAACAGTTTCTTCCCCCAAGCCATTGCCCCCCCTCAACTCCGACCTGCACTGTCGGTCACTTTACACCTGTTTTGCACTACCCCCCCCACAATCTGTGCCAGTACTGTTTACATTTCCTTTTCACTGTTTACATTTCCTTTTAATATATTTATATATTTTTAACTGTTTACATTTCCTTTTAATATATTTATATATTTTCAATTTTATTTTTTTTTATTTCACGGTAGCTGATATGGAAGTCCCAAATCTCATTGTATCCGTTGCAGAATATAATGACAATAAAGGCTTTTTGACTTGACTTTTTTGACTTTGACTTGTCAAAAGGTTACTTATTCTCTACTGAAATTCAGAGCTATAAGTTGTTGCTAAGGAAAAATTGTTTTTATCTTGAGGTCAAACTAAATGTGAAGTTAACAAAGTTCTTTAAGTTAAAATACATCTGTATAAAGAGTGAAGCTCATTACAGCTACAGTATAAAGTAATATTCAAGTCATATAAGTTGGAAATTTGAACAGTATTTTGCAATTTAAATTGAGCCTTTAGTGACACTTAACCAGACTTATAAGATGACTGACAAACATAATAAAGAGCTCTATGCTGTATCATGCACTGAAGTGGAGAAAATTTATACTGATCTCAGAACCACAGACTGCCCGAAGAAGTGAAAGAGTTAGAACGCTAACCGAAAAGGGTAACTTCAGGAGGAGAAACTTAAAACGCTTCAACACAGATATGCAGCAAGACTTAGCAAAGTAATACTAAGGAAAGAAGCTTCAGACAGTGAGTTAAAGGAGCTGATTAATAATGTAAACATCACCTGCAGAGATATGCAAATCATTTATAAAGAAATACGACAAATACAAACTCCTGGTGCTGACACAAGGCGCAAAATAGATGCATGTACATCATTTTCTGAATTCATTGCCAGAAGAGCTGAGAAACAGCTGCAAGGAGACGTTGCAGAAGGCGACGAAGAGCCGTGGCCAGATTTTGGGTCATGCTGGGATCTGAAAGTACGACATCAAGGTCAAAATCCAGAAGGTCTAAAAGTAGTTCAGGGAGTTCACAAACGACTGAAAGATTGTAAGCAGAGGCAGCTGCATCTCAACAAATATTAGCAGTTATGGAAGAGCAAGAAAAGGAAACGATTGAGTTACAAAACTGGAACGTGAGAATTTGGAAAGGCAGCAATCAATGGAACAGCAGCGAAGAAAGATTAAACGCTTGGAAGAAATATAAAAATTAATGCTGCAAAAGCACGTGTAAGGGTTTATGATGAGGCTGAAAGCACTTCTGCAAGCCAGAGTTCATCACAGAGCGTTAAAACAGAAAGTGAAATCCAAGCAATCCCTTTCACAGCACATGATTCTTCTCTTGCTCTAAATGTTAGCCATTTCCATGATGCTGCAATGGTTGGATCTGTACCACATACTCCTACAGTAATAAACCAAACTCAACAAAGTCTTGCTGAACAACCTGAGGCAAATATGAGCCAAAAACTTAAAGCATCAAGTCCACCATTCATCCCTCAGGCCACACGGGTCTCCCCTGATGCAGCTCAACGACAGTCAAATTATGAGCTAGTTGGCATACTAGCAGAAGCAATAAGTGCTAATCATCTTCCAACTCCGGAACATACATTGTTCACTGGTGACCATTTAAAGTTCAAAGATTGGCAGCTATCCTTTAAAACCCTGATATAAAGGAAAAACATTCCAAAGAATGAGAGACTCTATTATCTCAGAAAGTATCTAGTTGGACCTGCGAAGAGAGCAGTTGAAGGTTTTCTTCTAGTGGGGAAAGATGAAGCATATGACTCAGCTTGGCAGGTGCTGGAAAAACGTTTTGGGGATCTATTCACCATAGAAAAGTGCTACAGAGACAGGCTTCACAGCTGGCCTAAAATAAACTCAAAAGATGAAGGTGAGAACGTGCTGACTTCCTTAAGAATTGTGAGGCTGCAATGTCACATATAAGGTCATTGGATGTTCTCGATGATTGTATGGAAATCCAGAAACTCTTGCTAAAACTTCCAGATTAGTTGACCGCAAGATGGAACCGGACAGCCATGAAAAAAAGAAGGGCTAATGATGGAGAATATCCATCTTTTCACGTGTTTGCTGATTTTCTATCCACTGAAGCAGACTTAGCATCTGATCCCATAGCATCAATGCAAGCTCTTAAAGGTTTGGAAATAAGTAAACCCAAACAATTACGCAACCAAGTCATCCAAGCTAAAACGCTAACAACAAACTGAAATCACACAAATACTATAACCTGTCCTTTCTGCAAAGGAAATGGTCACGCACTTGATAAATGTTTCAGATTCACAGAAACCCCACTTCAAGACCGTGTCCAGTTTGCACGAGCGGAAAGTCTGTGTTTTGGATGTTTAAGAAGAGGACATCACTCCAAAAAGTGTGACAAAAGGAGCACATGTGAAAAATGTCAAAAGAGACATCCAACATGTTTGCAGAGACATGTTCATTCAGCATAAAAGAGTAATACATGCAATAAGTGAAAAGTGTTAAGACAAGGACGAAGCTGACGATAAGGAAAGGAGATAACCCATCGGTTGTGATCTCTAACAGAGTAACTCAAGCTACTTCAAGAACATTGACATCCTCTATACTACCTGTATGGGTTTCATCAAGGAACGATCCAGACAGAGAGGTTTCAGTTTATGCACTCCTTGATTCACAGAGTGATACATCCTTCATCTTGAATGAAGTAGCCCAAGATCTTGACACAAATAAAAGTAAAGTCAATCTGTGCCTGTCAACTATGTCCACCAAGTCAACAGTTATACCATGTGACAAGCTGGTAAACCTTCAAGTTAGAGGATATAAGGATGTTAAGAGAATGTTGTTGCCACCAGTTTATACAAGAGAGTTTATCCCTGCTAACAGATCACATATCCCAACGTCTGAAACCGCCTTAAAGTGGCCTCATCTGGAAAAGCTGGCAAATAAGATACCTCCACTGCTTGGATGCGAAGTTGGTCTACTTATCGGCTACAACTGTCCACAAGCCCTCCTACCACATGAAGTTCTTGCAGGCCAGGAGAACCAACCTTACGCACAGTTAACTGATCTCGGCTGGAGCATAGTTGGTTGCTCGTCTCAAGTTCAAAATCACAATGATGTCATCGGTACAAGTCACAGAATCGTTGTTCGTGAAGTATTTCCTGTTTCAAAACCAGCAGTTGAACTCAAGCAACAAGTGCATTTTGTATGCAGAACTCAAGTAAAGGAAGCCAGTCCAACTGATGTGATAAAGGCTTTGGAATCCGATTTCTCTGAACATGCAATAGATGACAATCCAGTTTCACAGGAAGACATTTTGTTCTTGTCAAAGGTGACCAAAGGCATAAAACAGAAGAAAGATGGTCATTACGAACTCCCGTTACCATTCAAAACAGACAATTCAAATCTCCCAAATAACAAGCAAAGTGCTGAACTCAGATTGTCTGCATTGGAACGTCGACTCAAAAGGGATGAGAAATACTATAAAGAATATGTCAAGTTCATGAATGATATTATATCTCACGGAGATGCAGAGAAGGTGCCAAAACAAGAGCTGGACAACAAGACAGCATGGTACATCCCGCATCACGGGGTTTACCATCCCCACAAACCAGAAAAAATACATGTAGTTTTTGATTGTTCCGCACGCTTCCATGGAACATCTCTCAACGATCATCTTTTGACTGGACCTGATCTCACCAACACATTGGTCGGAGTGTTATGCCGATTTAGAAAGGGCCCCGTCGCCATTATGTGTGATGTGGAAAGAATGTTCCACCAATTCCACGTCATTAAGGAACATCAACATTACTTAAGATTTCTTTGGTGGGACGAGGGTGATATGAACTCCGAACTCTCAGTTTACAGGATGAAAGTACACCTTTTCGGAGCAGCCTCATCTCCTGGATGTTGTAATTTTGGACTCAAGCACATTGCATCGCAATGTAGAAACAAGTTCAGCAAAGAGACCGTTGACTTCATCCAAAGGGGGTTTTATGTCGTTGATGGACTTGCTGGTGTGACATCAACAGCCAAAGCTATACAGCTGGAACTTTGCAAAACAGGCAACTTACATCTGCATAAGTTTGTGTCAAACAATAAAGAAGTGCTTACAACAATTCCTCAAGAAGAACAAGCTCAACCCAAATATCAAAACATGGCTTTTGGAGAACTCCAGATTGAACGTGCACTCAAAATACAATGGTGCGTAGAAGCTGACGAATTCCAGTTCAGAGTTCAAGTTAAGGACAACCCATTGACCAGAAGAGGGGTACTCTCGACTGTCGCTTCCATCTATGACCCACGTGGGTTCGTCGCTCCTTTCACAGTGATTGGAAAGCAAATACTCCAAACATTATGCAAAGACAAGGTTAGCTGGGATGATGATCTTCCAAATCACATTCTACCACAATGGGAAGTATGGTTGAGAGACCTGCCTAAGCTGGGAGCTCTGAAGATCCCACGAAGCTACTCACAAGATGTCAACATCACACAGTATAAATTGCATAACTTCTCGGATGTGAGCCTCAATGATTACGGCACATGTTCATACCTTTAATATTTTAATTTAGAGTTGATGAGGAAGAATTTAACTGTTAAAGACCTCCGAAGTGTCACAAGGTAACTTCTGTTAAAGCCAGTCTCACCTGATTGTCTGTAAATGTATCGATATCTAAAACTTTGTCTTCTATTTCTGTAGTTTTCATGGCGTTTAATAAAGAGGCCGTCTAAAGGAGGCCGTGCCAGTGTCGTCACTTTGGAGTTACAACCAGAGAGGAGACCAGTGGCTGCTGGTGGAGAGGAACTGGGATTATGGGGGATACTGGTTGAGAAGGTTGGTCTGATACAGGAACCACTGCAGGAGGCTGAACACCACAGAGGAGGAGGAGGAGGATGATTATGAAGCTTTCGGGGGAACGGAGGAATCAGTTTCAGGTCCATCTGGAGGAGGAACATAACTAAACCTGGAGGTTCTCCTGTAGGAACATCTGCAGAGGTTCGATTAT
>NW_015152322.1:64877-69722 GCF_000732505.1 Cyprinodon variegatus
ATGATGGACCGGATCAGAACCACCATCCAGGATCAGTGGGTAGGAACCAGAATCACATGATAGACCGGATCAGAACCACCATCCAGGATCAGCGGGTAGGAACCAGAATCACATGATAGACCGGATCAGAACCACCATCCAGGATCAGTTGGTAGGAACCAGGATCACATGATAGACCGGATCAGAACCACCATCCAGGATCAGTTGGTAGGAACCAGGATCCGCCCTGGAAGAAAGATGACAAACTGGATCAGAACCAAGGTTCTGGATCAGCAGTAGAACCACAGATTGTTAACCTGCTGGTTTATCCTGACATCAGCAAACGCTCCTGGTTTTTCCCATTACCAGTGAATGCAGCATCCAGCCCTGGTCAGCTGGAGCTAGCGTTAGCCATGCTAACAGTTTGAAATTATCCTTAGACTTAGACTTCCTTTATTGTCATTGCACAAAAAAACACAAGGTGAATCTTGACAACAAAATATCGATTACTTGGCTACCAGTGTAACAGAGCTAAGACCTAATTCCTGCACAATAAATATGTTTTCCATGAGTGAGAGCTACTTTTATACAGGGTAAGAGTATATATCTATACATATATATTGAGTTATTGAAGAAGTAACATCAATAAACAAATATTGCACAGAGTTACTGAATATTGCCCTGAAGAGTTATTGAAAGAGAAATATAAAATTGAAGACAAAGCTAAGCTAAGGTAGGTGTATTGTCCATGGGGGGTGGTTTAAGTGTGTGTGGGTTGGGGGGTGGAGGAGTGCTATGTGATGTTCTTCGCTCTAAGGAACGATCTAGAATGTAGATTCTAGATGATAAACTCTGGAGGAGCAGCAGGTCTCAATCATGTCTGTCAGCCTGTTGCTAGGAGACAGGAATCCCACCTAGCATTAGCTCATTAGCTCCCATGCTAGCTCTGTAACATGTTTGGTAAAGTCATGGGAACATCAGGCAGCCATGATGGTCGATAACAGATGTAGAGATTCTAGATCATATGGATTAGATCTGGAAGCAGCTGTCTGATAATCCTGGATAATCCCATCTAACTCCTGGATTAAAATGTTTAATCTGGATTTATTCAGTCATTCAAAGATCTTTAAATCTCAGGTGGATCTCAGTGATCAGGCTGGTGGAGCAGCGGTTCGTCTGTTATTGATGTTCATCAGGGTTTGATTCCCTGATGGAGGGAAGATGATTTTCCTATAAAGGAATAAAATATCATTTCTGTCTAATTCCTCTTTTATCAGACTGAAGGACCTTAGGATTAAAGAGATATTCTTAATCTGATCCTGATCATGTTGTTAATCTGCCACTAAAAAACCTGCTGTAAATAATAAAACGGTATTGGTAAATTAAAAAAAATAAATGTGATACTTTTCCATTGTTATGGTTGGTAGTTAGAAACNTCTGACCCGCCTTTAGAACCTGGTACCGTCTGACCCGCCTTTAGAACCTGGTACCGTCTGACCTAACATTAGAACCTGGTACCGTCTGACCCGACCTTAGAACCTGGCACCATCTGACCCGACCTTAGAACCTGGTACGGACTGACCCGCCTTTAGAACCTGGTACCATCTGAACCGACGTTAGAACCTGGTACCCTCTGACCCGATGGTTCTGGTTCTGTTTGTCCCTCAGGTTGGTGATGGACGATGGGACGGCTGAGGCTCAGGTCTGGTTGTCAGGGAAACAGGTCCAGAGTCTGCTGGGATTGGCTGATCCTCAGTGGGAGGGGCTTCAGAGAGCGGTCAGGGTCAGAGGTCACATCAGTGTGACTCCTAGGGGGCGGAGCCTGGTCAGTACCTGGTCAGTCTGAGCTGAATCAGCTTCAGGTGAGTTTATTAACCCGTCTTTGTCTCTCAGGGGACTGATGGAGACTCTGAGGACGTCCTGCTCCACTTCCTGTTGTCCCTCTGCAGCAGTGATGTCATCAGGCAGCAGGTTTCCCTCACCTGCAGGAAACTGACCAATCAGAGCTCAGAAGGTAAAGTCCAGGTTCTCATTCTAAAGTCTGACTAAACGGAGACTGAACCTTGGTGACGGTCAGATAGAGGTTAGGATTTACTCTGAGGAAGATCAGCGTTTGACCACCTGAGAAAATCAGTGTTAATATTTGGTCCAGTAGCCTTTCATTCCAGAGGTCAAAGGTTTCCTGTAGTTTTTCAGCAGGTGTGAAACCACTGCAGCAGTGATTTTGGCCCACTCCTCCACACAGATCTACTGTAGATCAGCCAGGTTTCTGGGCTGTCACTCCCTCCATAGATTCTCTGTTGGGTTTAGGTCTGGAGACTGGCTAGGCCATGCTAGAACCTAGATCTCATTTTTTCAGATCCGCTCCTTAGTTATCCTGGCTGTGTGGTTCGGCTCGATGCTGGAAGACCCAGCCTCCACCATCTTCACTGCTCTAACTGAGGGGAGGAGGTTGTTCCCAATAATCTGTTAATCCATGGCCCCGCTCATCCTCTCCTTAAAACAGTGCAGTCACTCTGTCTCATGGGCAGAAAAACAGCCCACAGCATGATGCTACCACCGCCATGCTTCACAGTAGGGACGGTGTTCTTGGGATGGTTCTCATCATTCTTCTTCCTCCAAACACGGTTAGTGGAATAATGACCATAAAGTTCTATGTTGGTCTCATCTGATCACATGACTTTCTCTCCTCTGGATCATCCAGATGCTCATTAACTGCAGACAGCCCTGACATGTGCTGCTTTAAGCAGGGGAACCTTCCATGCATGATTTCAAACCATGACGTCCTAGTGTATTACCAACAGTAACCATGGAAACGGTGGTCCCAGCTCTCTCCAGGTCATTGAGCAGCCGTAGTTCTGGGCTGATTTCTCACCTTTCCTAGGATCATTGATCCCCACCAGGTGAGATCCTGCATGGAGCTCCAGTCTGAGGGAGACTGACAGCCATGTTTAGCTTCTTCCATTTTCTAATGAAGCTCCAACAGCGGAGCTTTTTCCACCAAGCTGCTCGGTTATTTCCCTGCAGCTTTTCCACCCTGGTGGAGGAGGACAGTTTAGTCTCTAGTGTCTTTGGACAGCTCTTTGGTCCGGGCCTTGTTAGTAGTTTCTTCCTGGTTGTCTGAGGTGGACAGATGTCTTTATGCAGCTAACCACCTCAGACTGGTGCATCTAATTTAGGAGAATAAATGGAGGAGGACATTTTGGTCTTTAGTGTCCTCCAGTCCTTCTATGTCTGGTGAATCTGAAGAATTGACATTAAAGCTGACTTTGAAATGTTACAGGCCGACTGCATATTGAGAACATTTAGATCGGCATTGTGCAACAATGGGGAGATGGGGACCCCCCCAAATGTTGACAGGTATTTCACACGCTGGTTTCTCCAATATGTGTGAGTAGGTTTCCTATACACTTCAATGTTTAGGCTTCCATCTCCTTCCATGCTCACCAGGCAGTCCAGAAAGGGTAGTTTGTTGTCCTTGGCATCCTCTCTGGTGAATCTGATGTTACGGTCAACAGAGTTGATGTGTTTGGTGAAAGCTTCCACTTCCTCTAACTGGATTTTGACCAAAGTGTCATCCACGTATCTAAACCAGTGGCTTGGTGGTATTCCATTGAAAGTGTCTAAAGCTCTCTTTTCCATTTCTTCCATGTAAAGATTGTCTACAGTTGGTGATACTGGAGATCCCATTGCGCAGCCATGCTTCTGTCTGAACAATGATCCCTGGAAAGGCAAAGGTCCAGCAGGGTCCAGATCTGGTCCAGAGAAATCAGTCCTGGTGTTCAGGTCACTATCTGGTTGTAGACGTGTCCTGACTGTTTCTCTGCCTCTGATATTCTGCAGGTGGAAAGAGGAGGAACATCAAAGGGTTTCTCCTGCCGCCATCTTTAGATTGAAAAAGCTTCCTGGGAGAGAAACATCTAAAAACTTGGAAACAAAGTCCAGTGGACTGATTCTAACTGTTTTGAAATGTGGTTGCCATGGTAACCAGTCTCCATAGACCCTCAGCAGAAGCTGCTGGATCCGGGTCTGATTGATCTGTTTCTGTGTTTCTATCAGAGGTCAGACGATTCAGCAGAGGAGACAGAGACTTCCTGACCAGGATGCCCCGCCCCCTGCAGCTCACCTGTACTCACCTGGACCCCCCATGAAGAATCATGATAACAGGAACTAGAACGTCCTGTTCTGTTTAGTCTGAGTCAGAGATGGGAAATGTGGAGTCAACAAGTCATCTCCATGTCATGTGTTCTACCCAGCCACTGAAGCAGGTGAGTCCAATCTTCACCGTGAATTAACCTGTGCAGATTGGACTCACCTGGTTAATTGGCTGGGTAGATTAAATACATGACATGGAGACGACCTGTTGACCTCCGATCTCTGGTCTGACTCACTGTTTTCCTTTACTGACATAGAAAGTGTTTATAGATCTGTTTCTGTCTCCTTTAACCTCCTGATTGTTTCTACTGTTTTCTATATTTTCAGTGTTGCTGTAAAATCTGTTAAAACATCAGTGAATAAATGTAGATCTAGAAGCTGATAGATGTTGTTCATTGGATCATTTTCATCCATTGGTTCCTGAACCTGCAGCAGGTGGAGATCATGGCAGCAGATGATGATGGTCCTCAGCTAGAAGATGAGGAGCAACCAGAGAGACCAGTGGCTGCTGGGGTAGAGGAACTGGGATTATAGGGATACTGGTGGAGAGGAACTGGAATTATAGAGGATACTGGTGGAGAGAAACTGGGATTATAGGGGATACTGGTGGAGAGGAACTGGGATTATAGGGGATACTGGTGGAGAGGAACTGGGATTATAGGGGATACTGGTGGAGAGGAACTGGGATTATAGGGGATACTGGAGGAGAGG
>NW_015152322.1:70954-71920 GCF_000732505.1 Cyprinodon variegatus
CACTAACAGTGTGAAAGGATCTATAGATGGTCCTCTAACTGATGTTCTTCAGTTGCCCGCCCTAATGTGGTGTTGTTGCATGTTTTTTTTTTTTTGAATAAAAATGTGCTGATTTATTGAGCAGATCTGGCAACCCAATGAATCTTGTGGGTTTTTTTATTATTATTTTTTTTATTAAGTCAACAAACATTTAAGTGACAAAATACTCTCAGAGAGGATAGCAAAGGTGTACATGAACAGATAAAGATGAATTACAATAAAAGAAAAACAAAAGTAAAACAATTAACAGGGGACTAATCTCAGCAAACATTTAAAACAGACAGAGCTGGTGTTGATGCGTGTTGCTCTCCGATGTAATTAAAACCAAGAGTACCAAAAGGGGGTGTCAAGCACAGTCCACCCCCCTCCGGGAAACAGGCGGTGCCAGCGCACCCCCATCCCACCCCCCCCCTCCATCAACAACTCCCCTCACCGACCCTTGTAAGGCCCATGAAATAAGTAGGCAGAGGGAGGTTCCTGGGGATGGGGAGCAAAGGACCAGAGTGCTTCCGGCACCCCCAGGGAGCCAGCTCCCCCACTGACTGAAAAAAAGGGGGGGAGACAACTCCAGCCAGCCAGCACCATGCAGAACCCCCACCCCGTACAAAGCCCCCACCAGGGGACGGCACGGACCAGTACCGAGACAGGGAGCCAGACCCGCCGTAGGACCACACTGAGGCATCCTAGGCTCCGCCCCAATGGGGGCAACAGACCCCAGGGCTTGACCCACCAGGCACCCCGCTCAGAGCACCCCCCCGAGCCCCCAGGGCCCAAGGACCCCCGAACTAGCCCCCGTGCCCCATAAGACGCACCCCACAGCCCCCCACTACCCTAAGTAATGGAGCCCAGAGAGATGGGTCTGATGGGGATGCAGATGCTGTCTCAAGATTAATATGATCCAACAACAGATCTCTGTACTGATTGATG
>NW_015152322.1:74976-76882 GCF_000732505.1 Cyprinodon variegatus
GGTCTCAGATAGATAGGTAATCCAGATTGGAGTTATGTAACAGGTGATTAACTTGATCTATTTTTGACATGATGCTTCTTATATTCAAATGCCAACCCAGAATATCTTTGGGTTTTGCTGCAGGGTCTCAAACTATTTTCGATTGATTGACAGTTTGAAAGAACGCCCATTTCCGGTGTTTGGCTACCCCTGGATTGAGCCACTTCTTGTTTATGGTCGTTGCCATGGTAACGGAATGGCCGTTCACTAAAGTTTGTTGATGTATGTCCAGACTCCTGCTCCCATGTAAGGTCAGGACTGTATTTCGATGTTTTCCCACGGTCTCGAAACTGAAGTTTCTGTCCGACGCACCTCCACATGTCCCCTGGACCCAGAGTTTCACCATGCGGCCATCCAACAGACTGCCCCGGTACCGCGCTATCCACTCTATCGACCTCACCTCCACGGGAAGACATCTGGGCCAAAGTTGACGCCAGGTACAGAGAAGGGAGAGGATCAGGATGTTTTGCAGGGGAAGACGGAGACATAACCTTACCTGAATGTACGTGTAAGGTATGAATGATGCGTTTTTCCTCTGTGCTTGAGTTAGCCTCTACTGGCGTCTCAAAGTGTTGCGGGCCTGGGCACGGGTGGATGTCTCCGGATAACATCAAACATATGGAAATAATGAGTCCAGTTGTTTGAGATACTTTGGTTGGTGTTCTTGATTTAGTCTTCTTGGTAAACTTATTATACAGTTGTGAGTAGACCAACAGCACAGCCAGTATGTAGGTTCCATAGCCGGTACTTGTCTTGACTAAAACATTGTTTGTTTGTTTGTAACCCAAGTTTTCGCTTTCTGATGGGTTTACAATTTTTGGAAAGGTGTTACCAAGCGTCCGAAATGGATCAACATGAATCGGCTTTGAAATCTTTGTAAGCAAACAGTAGACAAGGAGCGCTGTGACAGCCCCTCTCTCTCCTGCGGCCATGGTACTGTGAAGACGGAATGTGAATCTGACCTGTAAAAATAAACGCTTTTCTCCCATCCTGTGGGGGAAATGAGATAATCGATTGAAGCCCTCTTGATTTTTGAGAGTCTACTGTTTGAATCCCCAACACCTTATGTCAGCGTCCAGTGTTCTGCTTACTCTGTGGTGGTTGTTGCTGACAGGTGGGCGTGGCCCCTCACCTGCAGCTCGTTGAGGCTCTGCTAAGCTTAAGAGGAGCGTCAGCTGAAGGAGGTCAGATTGTTAAACCGTTGTGTTAGCCTCGGCCTCTGTCCAGTGGACAGGTCTCAGTAACCTGATGTTCTGGATTCCTGGTTCTAACCTGTTTCCTGTCTCCTTCAGTTGGTTGAGCTCTAGATCGCTCACCCTCCTGTCTCCGTGTTCTGAGGACTGGCCTCTGAATCCCTGCGGCTCAGATTCTGCTCTGGTGCTCCCCTTGAGCCCCCCCTCGGTGACACTGAGTCGTACAAGAGACCCCTTCCCTGGATTCACACTGGTTCCTTCAGCTGCTCCTCTAACCTGCCTGCTCTGCGGTGATGCTCCACCCCCTGTCTAAGTCCCAACTGTTGCTCAGCAGACTCCTCCCATCTGAAAGCTGTGAGTTACAGAAACCATTCCTCCTCTCAACCCCCCCGGATAGGTTATCCATACCTGGCAGTAAGAAGAGCAGCGACAGCACAGGTTTCTTTAGCTTTTCTAATCTTGATCAGTTTCCTCCTTCCTCCAGCAGAACTCTGAACTCTGACGTTCCGAACCTCGTCTGCAGCTCCTGTTCTTAACTGATCTTACTTCACTGTAGTCAAACATCTTAAACTGCTCCTGTTTTCCCCTGTCTGTGTCTGAATATGGGCAGAACACTTTAAAACCACGACACCTTTCTGATCTAAAATCCTTGAGAAAGTAGTTGCCAAACAAGT
>NW_015152323.1:0-1479 GCF_000732505.1 Cyprinodon variegatus
TGGATGGATGGATGGATGGATGGATGGATGGATGGATGGATGGATGGATGGATGGATGGATGGATGGATGGATGGATGGATATTTTCAAATGGTGATGCAGAATTTTTCTCACCCATATTTAACTTTTGATTTAATCACTTTTTGCCACATGATTATAAAAATATTGATCTAAAAACCCAATACTGAAGGATGAGAACATTCATGATTCAGTAGGCAGTCAACATTGTGTATTGTAAAGGAACATGTAGTTATCAAATGATGTTTTTCTTCTTACTGTTTATAAAACATGTTGTTAAAGGAAATAACAACCTGAACCTGCAGACTTTGACTAATGTGAAAAAATATGGTCTCAGTGATGACTACAATGCAACTTATTTCACATGTTTAGTCCACACTGATAGTCTGGACTAAAGTAATAAAACAAATCCATGGTTCCTAACATGCATTTTTTTGAGGTATAACAGCTTTTGTGAGGAGCTTGCTAGTGGAAACTGGATCCCGGGTACTAATGGCAGAACTAAGTCAGAACTGATTGAATGGTGGCCGATCAGTATTGAGTGCTTTGATTTAGAGCATTTGTCATGTGTGTGTGTGTTTTCTAAAGTTTTGAAAAAACTTTATGATCAATACTTTTGTCTTTGCTTGTTAACGGATCCTGCACTGAATCACAAGCCTGAGCTAAACTGAAAATAGAACATTTTAGAAAGTCATTATAAATGTCCTTTTAAAAATATCCCTATCTATAAAATTCTAAACCACAATGAGGTAATGTAAAACAATGGTGTTTTAGATTGATTTTAAAGTTAAGCCAGAGAAAGCTTTGAAAAGCGGAGAAAGAGACAACCCACAATGACTCAGCTAAAAGTACAATCTAAAAATATACTCTATAAAACAATGAGTAGCTAAAAATAAGCCTGTGTATCTCAACAAGCTGCTATTTTAAATTTACTTGGTAAGGAAAAGGCTTTTAGAATCAAAGGCTGAATAACACATACTCAGATAATAACTTATCATTTTCTGACCAGATTTTGACTCAAACATTTTATCCAAGTCAATAACTGTCCCTTTCAACAATCACATGTTTGAAGGTTAAATCATTGCGACATAAAAAAACAAAAAACGGTTAATTGTGAATCCCTACCAGTTGATGATAGAAAGTTTCCATTCTCTCGTGTCTGCCTTTAACATTGCAGGACACTAAATCAGACTCTATGGAGCGGTTTAGAACCCCTAGGCTGGTTATCATTAACTTTTTAAGTAAAAATTAAGTAATATGCAATCAACTTGCCAATTTGCAGTGACATGAGTTTTTCAAAATCTGCTCTCAAGTAAAGCACCAAAATGACAACACAATCTGCAAGGTGTACATTTATATATATTGTGGATGTAGCAGTTTCAGTGATGAGATTTGGGAGTTTTATACAAAAAGACAACCACCTTTAATTGAATTCTGGTTATAAAACAGATATGTGAAGCTG